>NC_048595.1:134245825-134455293 GCF_003668045.3 Cricetulus griseus | reverse complement strand
GCCCTCACCGGCGGGTAGCCGCGCGGCCCTGGCCACAAAGGAGCACCCTGAGTGCGGTGGCCAAGGCCCAAATACCCAGGAATTCGCGCTTTGCTCGGGACTCACTCAGGGTTGGTTTGCTGTTGGGAAACTGATGCCTTTAACGAGTTGCTCTGTAGGACTTTATTACTGTTTGAAGAACTTTAGTGCCAGTTCTTCCGAATGAAAGGAAAACGAGTAAACTCCCACACGTCCCCACTAAAATAGTTTTTAGAAGAGGAAACTCTTCATCGACAGTTAAGCAAGTGAGATTGCGTTTGTTGGCTTAATTTGGAATCTTACGGGTTTCTAGATGTGAGATAGCGGATGCGCGGAGAGTTTTGTCACTTCCAGAATAAGCGGTGGAACTGTTTAGTAAACTTTATCTGGTTTTCAAAGAATGTTTGTTTCTTTCTTTGCTACGGTTCAGCTTTTTTTCAAACGGTTGTCTAAAGCTGTTAAGTTATACAGTGATTTAACCGTTCCTGGCAGGACTTGGAAGGATTCTTCGGCGCAGAAGGGAAAAAGGGGTATGTGATCATGTGAATAAAAATTCGGCCAATACACTGGGGTTGAGGAAGAGCCAATAATAACTTTCAAAAACAAGCAAAATTGCTTAAGAGTCTACAATCACAGCGGATCGCCTCAGTTGACTCCTTTGCCTTGCTGTACTGGGAAAACTCGCAGCACCCAGGGACTAAGTACCATGCCACCTTCCTGGCTTGAAGCCATTACCATCCTCATTTCTGTGTCCCAGGCAATGGTAATAGTGTCTGAATTGGAGAAGCCTGTCTTCCAGAACTCTCCTGCTGAGTGTCCTCCCCTTGGTGGCCCAGTGGGAGGCAATGGCTTGTTGGCACTGGGATTACCCCCCTCTTTTCCTGAGTGTAGATGCCAGTGGGTGTCTGTTCTTTTTTGGACATGTTATTCCTTAGAAGTTTTTTTTTGTGTGTGCCACTTTTCAAAATTCTTTGTGTTCTCTCTCATATTCTTCCCCCTCCCTCTTTTCTCTCCCCTCAACCGTTTTCCCTCCTTAAAAGTACTTTAATGGGCATGTACAGTATTCCAATTGTAATGCATTCAAATGGTATGGTTTTCAATTTCACTGGCAGTAATGAGTTCAGCAGAGAAACCCCTGATGTTACAAAACACCCATCATCCATTGAAACCTGCTGTTCAGAATTAAATTCAGCTGTAGCCAGTGAATGTTAGTATTTAAAAAAAAAGAAAAAAAGAAAAAAGGAGAATTCCGGGGCTTTCCGGGTAAAACTGCAGTTTGATGTTTCATCCTGAAACATGCTGAAAACTCCAACATGAACTCTGTCTGCCTTTCCAGACTTTGTTATCTGGCTTCCTTCACCTGTACTGCAGCAAGCTCAGGCATCGAATAGCAGAAGTTTGATATTCAAGAGTCTTATTTTGGTTATCTTGGAGCTATTCTAAAGAAAGGTTCGTAGATTTCTGTAGTAATAAGGGCTAATCACTTACAGAGATCAATGTATTCTGTTTCCTAGATAGAAAAACATTTTATTTTATACATACATTTCATGTATAGAAATACATATAAAATCTTATATATAAAACAACTTACAGTGAGGCATTCCTAGTGATGTTTCTCATAGTACATCATTATGAAATATTAAGATATTCTAATAATACATGTTGAAGGTCTCATACTGATAGTAATAAATTTCTATTTGAGAATTTTAAAACATGTTCTTTATTTTTTTATTCTGAGGAAGGAACATTTTTCTGTATAAGCTATTGATACAGGTTTTGCACATACTTTTTTTTAATTAATAAAGGAATCCAATTTTTGTGAAAATCACAAATATAAAAATATATTCACTTTTTTACCAAATATCCTGAGTGGCCATAAAATATTCAGGACTATGTAGATGGTAAGCCTAATATTTCCAGCCTAATGTGAGCCTGATACACTAAACTTGTGGGTTAGGTCTGCCAAGTGAGATAGGACATTAGAAGCTAGACTTTTCTGTGCTGTACTGCCTTTTTAGTAGTCCTTAAAAATAAACTTGTTTTCATGTGTCTCTGTGCATCATGGATTTCTTTTTGTAAAGAAAAATGGGTGATTTTCCTCCTTTGGCGTAAAAGTTACATGGTAGGCAATGGGCATCTATCTGAAAAGAAAGGCACTGATGGCAGATTCTGTAGAAGTTGATTGAACAAGTGTTTTGTTTTCTGTAGCTTAATAACTGTGAATTGTTAAAAGAGTGTGGATATGTATGCTGAAAATTCCTGGTCAGTATACTTTACAGATGGAAGACTATATTGTATTCGCCATTTTGGTGCCATCTTGAGCTTTGCAAGCATAATCTGGATTTCATATGTTACACATTATGATTACTTAAGTTACAATTACGTGAATGACACCTAAGTATTGGTGTGTTTCTCTCCCAGATCCAGACACATACATAACAAATGACCTAACCAATACACCCTACAAGAGACATACTTCAACCTCAGGCTTTATAGTAGGTAACAAGTTTATTGACATGGTTGGCATAGGGAGGTATATGTGGAATATGGCAAGACTTTGGTGCTTGCTTTAGGATTCTCAGGACAGCACTACTCCTGCAGAACTGAAAGTGGGGTCTGGAGCAGGAGGTATTTGTAGGATCTATGTTCATGTCAGCATTAACTCAAATAGTCAAAAGATGGGCAACTCAGATGTCTTTCATTGGGCAATCAATTGGGGTACCAAGGCTCAATGAGGGGGCTATTCTGCTTTATAAAGACATTCTGACATATACAGTTGAGATGATCCTTGAGACTATATTGAGTAATCAGAAAAATGCTGTATGATTCCTTTTTTTAAATTTTTATTTTATGTATATGCGTGTTTTGCCTGCAATTATGTCTGTTCTGCATGTCTGCCTGGAGCCTGCACAGGCCAGAAGAGAGCATCAGATCCCCTGGAATTGGTGTTACCAATGGTTGAGAGCCATCATGTAGGTCATGGGAAATGAATCTAGGTCCTCTGGAGAGCAGTCAATACTCTTAACAACTGTTGGTCCATCTCTCAAGACCCTGTTTGTTATATGATTTTCAATTGAAGTATTTAAGAGTATTCAGATTCTTAGAAACA
Organism: Cricetulus griseus; assembly: GCF_003668045.3. NCBI lineage: Eukaryota > Metazoa > Chordata > Mammalia > Rodentia > Cricetidae > Cricetulus > Cricetulus griseus. The sequence continues at coordinate 134,452,166 of NC_048595.1, read as the reverse complement.
AAGCAGGAGAATGTCTGCCAGAGGTATGACAATATAGAACAAAATTTGGATAATGGGGTTATAGACTGAATTGTGTTCCCCCATTTCAAAACCCTTAGTGCCCCACCATCCCGCTCATTAATAGAGAACTACATTTGGAGGTAGTTTCTTAAAAAGAAGCCTGAGTTAAATGACACTATCAGGATGTGCCCTAATTAAATCTCATCAGTTTGCCTGTAACAGCAAATTTGGATACATAGAAGAAGCAACAGGGCAGTCCACACATAAAGACAGTGTGAGAACACAGCAAGAGAGGAGAGATGGGATGTGAAGACAGGCGTGGGACAGGGGTGCCAAATAAGAACAGATTAAATATGGCAGATGTCACAGTGAAACCTTAGTATGCCAGCCAGAACAATAATTATATAAAAGGACTTTCAAACTATACAATTGATGGATGCAGGCAACAATCTCTAGATTTCAATTTATAGATTTCAGAGGATCACTATGATTTTCCTAGTTACATAGACACTATCAAATACCTTTTTTCTTTTTTGATTATTCTTTGGTGACTTGTGTAAGAAAAATAGAAATGAACTTTTCTTTTTAAAAGCTCATACAGAGTTTATTAAAAATAGCATGAGAAAAATGTTCAAGACTTATATATTTCAAAATACATAAGTACAGTAGCAGCCAGTAGCTAAACACAGTATGTTTAGGTTCAGTTTCTTTGGGGCAGAGCTGTGCAAATAAATGGTGCTGCTTCAGGAGGGGGCCCTCTGCTCTTAGAGTCAGCAATTCTTTGGTATTTCATTTCCTTGTTGATTTATGGCCCCTACAGACCCATTGAAAACAGAGAGGCCTCTCCCAGGAATTTTCTTTTTTGTCCTCACCTTAAGTACTCTAGTTTCTTCACAGGTTTATAGCATTTTAACATCTCTAGGGCAAATGACCCTCTCCCTTTTTTGTGTGCTAGGAATTTAACCTAAGGATTTGCATGTTTGGCAAGTGTTGTCAGTTTCCCAATTACTCTTGTTTTCTAAGACTTATTTACTTTATTTGTACTGTTGTTTTGCCTCACCTCTATCTATGTGTACCAACTGCATGCAGTGCCAGTATAATTCAAAAAAGAAGTGGTTGGATCCCTTAGAACTGGAGTTACCCATGCTTATGAGCCTCCATGTGGGGGCTAGGAACCAAACCCAGATCCTCTGAAAAAGCAACGTTGCTTTTAACAGCCCCTATAGGTTGATGTTTTAACAACATTTTATGGGATTTTATCTACACAGGCATAGACTTAAATATGTGTGAGTTTTTTTTTATTTTTCAGTAAGCAAATACATGGAAATTAAAATTTCTTCTCTGCCATTTTTATCTACTTGTTATGGTGTTGTGCCCAAACTCTGAACCCCAAAATCACTAAGAGACCCATTCCAATGCAAAAGCAAAGAGTCTTTTATTGTTTAACGAGTTAACCCCGTTAACTCAGGCCCTATCATGGAGGCTGACAAGAGAAGGATCCCAAGAAACATCGAGGTGGGGAATTTATTTTGTAGAGCAAGGGGGGTGTCTATAGGTACGCAACAGTCTCAGGATTGGTGGGCTTCTGGGCTTGGGTGATCTGTCCTGTGTTGATTGGTTAATTGGTTGTTATGGCCTATAGGTGTTTGTTATGCTCTGCACGGCTCTGATACTCCACTTTTACCATAAAGCACTCCAAGGGCCGGCCAGCTAACTTCTGATTGGTTGGTTCCTTGCTACATGGAGTGTATCTGACTTAGTGACTAGGGCAGCTCCTGCAAGGTCAGCACATGTGCAGAGTCAGGGGCCTTTGTCTTGCTAGGTCTTTTCCTCAGCCTGTCATGGCTGCTAAAGCTGGAGGCTGGGTGAGGGTCTGATCCCTTCAATGGAACCTATAGTAAAGCTTTACTTGAATTCCCTGTTCAGTAATACACTAAATTCATATGCCCAAATTAATGGAAAGTCTTTTAAGTTGTATAAAATATTTTGATAGTTTTGTTGCATGACTATAGGACTAATGTCAAATGCTGACCATATTCTTTAGCTTTCTGGGCTTCTCTATAAAATGAGAACACCTGCTTTGCAGAATTATTATGAGCTTTGCATTAGGTAACATCTGTAAAGTCCTCAGTCAGCCTATTGCTTTAGGTTAAAATCAAGCATTTTACATGTTAATTAAAATGAGCTGTGCTTGAAATTAGGTAATAAGAAAATGGATCAGCATAAAATGTCATGTGTCTTAAGGTTTCTATTGTTGTAAAGTGACACCATGACCACGGCAACTCTTACAAAGGAAAACATTTAATTGAGGTGGTCCATTATCATGATGGGACATGGCAGCATAGAGGCAGACATGGTGCTGCTGGAGAGGTAGCCGAGAGTTTTACATCCTGTACAGACAACAGTAAGTAGTATAAGACACTGGGCAGTATGAGACCTCAAAGCCTGCCTACACAGTGACTCGCTTCCTCCAACAAGACCACACCTAATCCACAAGGCCACAACTCCTAATAGTGCCATTCCCTTGCGGGCCATTTTCTTTCAAACCACCACACCACGTGCCACATCTGAAGTGTTTTTTATTCTCATTAAAATGTTTTTGGATCATCTTAGTGCATCACTTGAAATCCTTCCCCCCTTAATACTTTTGAGATTTATTCTTCCTTTCTTTATGTGTCTGTGTGTGTGTGTGTGTGGGTGTCTGCCCTGTTTATTCAGATGCTTGTAGAGATTAGAAGAGGGCATTCTGAGTTGCTCCACATGGGTGGTGGATATTGAACTCAGGTCCACCAGCACTCTTTAACTGGAGCCATTACTTCAGCCACCCTTGACCTTGGTGGAATTTCTTTGGTTTTATGTAGTGTTGCTGTTAACACTACTTTGATTTTTGGATCCCGACTCCTATTTAACGTAAATCTCTAAATCCCAGTGACCAGAGTATTGAATGCTTACATGTTAACTGTTGTGACCTTGAAGAGAATAAAGAACTTGCTTTGAAGGATAGGAAGTCTGTCTTTCGAATGCAACATTGTGGCATTTAGATCCTGCCTCATTGGTCCTAGTTCATAGTTCAATTGGCTTGCTCACTTAGTAACAGGTTGCCAAGCCTGAATATTGTTCTGTCTGTAGACAGTGTTTGCCTCCCGTTTGTGAGAGAAAACATGTAATACTTAGAGGGAAAGATAATTTTGCTTATTTTTATCATAAACTGGTTATGTAATAGATGCAACTTTAATGGCTTTCTTTATAATTTTGGGTTTTTTTGTTTTTGTTTTGGCTATCAAGTCCCACAATAGAAAACTGCAATCTTTTAAAAATAAACTTGATACCCCATCTACCAGCCACAGTTGAAAGCTTGGAATGAGGGTGGTGATTCTGATCCAGGCCTACCTTCTTGGTATATCTGAGCAGTTCCAGGGCTGTAGAAAAATGCAGTGATGTTGCATGTAGTTGTTTGAGTGAGAATGCCCCCATAGACTCAAATATTTTAACACTTGAGCCCTAGTTGGTGGTACTGTTTGGAAAGTTTAGGGGGAGTGGTCTTGCTGGAGGAAGTACATTACTATGGGAAGTGAAAGGTTCAGACATTAATGCTGACCTGCTTGTACCTCTTTAAGAGACAGACCCTGCCCCTGACAACGGGTGGGGCACGCAAAATAACATGCCTTGTCACTTGTTATGCATTATAGATCTTCATGAGGACTCTGCGCATGTGTGAAGCCTCAGTGTGCATGATTGGCTTTCCCTTAAAAGTTCTGTACCTCTCTCCGTTCTCTCTGTCTCTCTTCTGTTTCCAGTGGTTGACCACAAATTATTCTCTCTTACTCTCTGCCCTGCTCTGTTCTTCCATTTCTCTCTCTTCCCCTCTTGTTCTCCTGCCCCATAATAAACTTTGTTTAATGTGCTCTCTCTGGTTCACATTCCATCTCCATCTCTCGACTTGTAATTTAAGCAAAATAACAACAGGAAGTATGAGAGTAAAAGGCCTCTGCTATTTTGTGCTGTATTTCAAGATGTGAGCCCTGAGCTTTGTGCTCTAGCCAATGTGCCTGTCTGCTGCCAAACATCCCTGCCATGATGGACTCTTAGCACTTTGTAGCCATAAGCCAAAATAAACTCTTCCTTAAGTTGCTTTGGTCATGGTGTTTTATCACAGCATCAGAAAAATATCTAATATATTGAGTCTCCTTTAAATTCGTAACTGTGGGAAGGTAAGGCCTACAACACATGACCACAAACTTTGAGAGGCAGTAGTACTGTTTACACTCCTGTATTATCCACTATTTTATGTCAGTATTTCACTTTCTCTTCTCCTACCCCAAAACTGATGAGAAAATCAGATCAGGAAGGAAACATCTGCTCTGTTTTGTTTACTGATGAAACTATTTGCACTCAGCCCAGTGCTGAACTTAAGTTCCTAATATGCCTTCCCTCTCGTTCATAATAGTCTCCTAAATGACTGTACTTTCTTCCTTCTGTGTTGTTAACTACCTCTCTATGTTTGCCAGATCATTCCTATCAGCATACTTACAGGTTAAAATAACACTTACTTTTGAAAGAAAAAAGGGAAAGAGAAAGAAAAAAAAAAAACTCATACTCCTACAGATACTGCCTACTATCATGGTTCCTCATTACAGCATGACACTTCAGAGATGTTGCCTATGATAGCTTTCCTTCTGTTCCTCCATGAGATCCCTCTTCTGCCAAAATTAGTTCTATCCAAGATAACCGGTGATCTCGGAAACTTGCCTCACTGCGGTGCATGCAAGTTCAGCCTCTTCCTTACACTCTTTTCCTTTGGATAACTTGATTCCCTCATTCACGCCCTGATGTGTTAGTGTCAGGTTGCTCTTTATTTCTCACGCCCTTTGTTCCCTTGCTAGGTGGATCTTGTGCATTCCAACTGTTCCTGAGATGTCTGCCTCCTGAGGACAATCAAATTGATGTCTAGCTTGTGCCTCCCTTATAGTTTTGTTGTCGTCTTGTGGCCTACATTTTCATGTCTAGTGATCCTTTGGCTGTCACAGTCTCCAGGGTTACGTTCCTGACTTCCATTGCTTCAAACATAATCCTACAGTGGTGTTCCTCACCTGCATGAAGTTCAAGTCAAAAACTCTCTGGTTGAGCCAAGGAGATGACTTAGTATATAAAGGCACTTGTTGTCAGACCTGTGGAAGAACACCAACATTACAAAATTGTCCTTGCCTACATGCATGAACTGTGGCACACACACCCCACCCTCCAATAAATAATAATATTAAGAAACAAACAAAAACCCCGAGTGATCCTTGGCTGCTCTCTCCTGGGAACTGTTGCTTGCAAAGCCTTCAGATTATACCCAGATTCTTTCTCACCACTGGTCATCACCTCCTCAGTTTACTCCATCTGTATTCCTCCTTTTAAAGGATAATTGCCATTCCTTTCTCATTGATCTCCTTTCTTCTGTTTTCTTCTCAACAAGATTCTCCTTATAGCAAACAGGACATTTTCAAACATGAAGTCAAATCACCTTTGTGCTCAAAGCTGCCTAGTAACTTTCCAGGTCACTGGAATTAAAATCTGAAACCTTCACAATGAATGACCCAGGTCTTCTGTCTCTCCTAGTGATATCAGAAACCACACCCCTCCATGAATGCTCAAACATGTGCTGAACAAGAAGGGCACCAAAAGATATGCCAGAGTGGACAGGGAAAAGCCCACAAGGCCTCAGCCCTACACAAAGAACTATAGACAACTGAAGAAAGTTGGGAGCAGGAGAGGTGGTCCTCCCTAGGGAGAGTGAGCACACCAATTGATTGTCCAGTACCAAGTGGTCAGCTCTGAACAGGTTATATTTAGAAATATATATATATATATATAAATATATATATATATAATATTAGTATATATTTCTTTATATGCATATATGCATTCAATAAGTGAATAAAGAGGTCATGAATTTGAAGACAAGTGGGACGGGTATATGGGAGGGTTTGGAGGGAAGAAAAGAGACAAGAAAGGAAGAAATATAATTACAATCTCAAAAATTAAAAAAAAAAAAAAACAAAAAACAGCTTTTGTGGTCTGGATCCTATGTGTACAGCGAAACACCAGATACCAGAAGCTGTTGCTATGGCTATGAGTGATGTGGTGTATGTATGTCTACATAGTTACTGAAAACACAGAACCATACTGAAAACACAGAACCATTGCTGGCAGGACTCCAGGTTACTTGTTGAGACCCTTTTCAGAGAGAAGCAAGAACATTCTTAATTTGGATTTTTTTTTTTAATGGCTACTTTGCAATAGACTGCTGCTCTTCAGAATAAACTCAAACCCAAGAACAAATCCTTGAAGGAAAGTTAGATGGTAAAGATGCTACCGATTACTGCTAGACCATGGCTAGTCCCAGTTCTGTTTAGCTTTTGATTCTCTAGTCTAGTAATTTCTGGAGACTAGATTGTAGATATTGGAGTCTTAGAGTCTAGACAATTCCAGTTCAGAGCTGAGGATACTAAAAAGCATATTGCTCCCATCGATGCACATCCTGTTCTCCTGGTCTATTGTTGGAGGCACAAGTTCCATTCAGAAAGACTGGGATGTGAGGCATCTTGGTGGGTATTTTTGTCAATTTTCACAAGAAGAGATACCACCTGCGAAGAGAGAACCTCAGTGAAGAAAGTTCCTCTATCAGACTTGACTGTAAGCAAATCTGTAGAGCATTTTCTGGAATAATGATTGATGTAGGAGGTCCAGACCATTGTGGGTGGTGCCACTCTTAGGCTGGGTGGTCCTGGGTTGTATAAGAAAGCAGGCTGAAGCTGTGAGTAATACCTCATAAGCAGCAATCCTCCATGGTCTCTGCTTCAGTTCATACCATGACATCCCTCAATAATTAACTGTGATTGGGACATAATAGTATATAATAAACCCTTTCCTCCCCGTTGCTTTTGGTGATGGTGTCTTATCACAACAGTAGAAAGCCTAGTGAAGACAGGTGGGTGAGTTAAGCAAGAAGTGTTGACCCACAATAGCTGGTAACCATGTCTTAGGCTGCTAAATCATATTTGTTAATTTAAACAATGTGCTGGAAATTGTCAGGAGGGCCACTTAACTACTTTTTCGTTAGTACCATGAATTGTGTAGTGGGACCCTACATTCATGATACAGGCTATTGGCTCAGAAAACAGCTATTAGGTAACCTCTTTTCTGAAGTTCTTTCCAAGTAGAGAGATGATCTATGTGGTGTTCTTCATGTTTATCCGGTTCATAACATGTTGATATTTGTGTTACTCTTACCTTCTAGACTAGGAAACAAACCACCATGTTTTTTCAAAATCATTGCTAGAACCACCACTATGTTAGATATTTTTATTTCTTGTTGATTTAATACTGTTGGGGTAGAATAATTCATCCATTTAATAAAGCTTTAAAAATGCAGATCATTATTAAACAGATTTATAATTTATGCATATAACTGACTCCCCTTACTCCTTAATTGCCAAAAGGCCCAGATACATAAGAATAAAGCTGTCTTTTGATGAGAATTAGGAAGTGACAAAGATTAACAATTAGTATTTCCTCCTTAGCTTAGTCCATAAGGTGACTAAAAACTACTATTGTGTTGTTTTATCTTGGGGCCCTTATATTGTGACCATATTTTTTTCTTCTCACCAACATCTGCTAGTGTTTAGATGGAATAATTTCTCTGGTATTTGCAAAGTATAGAAGATGCTTCAAATATATCTGTCTAATGTTTTCAAGATATTGAGTAGGTCATATTTGGGATTGGACTCTGTCCCTGACTTTAAAATATACACTGTGCTTTCTTTGTTCTCTTTATCCTAAACAGGCTGCAGATACTTTGGCTGTGAGGCAAAAGCGAAGAATTTATGATATCACCAATGTCTTAGAAGGAATTGATCTAATTGAAAAAAAATCAAAGAACAGTATCCAGTGGAAGTAAGTCACAAACCCTATCCCAAGCCAATACTAGATAGAAATGGAAGTTCAATTCTTTCTTTCTCCCAAATGCTCAATATAAGCTGGCTAATCACACCAGACGTCTCTTCCTCCAGACAGGCTCTCCTATCCTGCCTGTCTGTCCATTATGTGCTGAATGACTCCTTGCTCTCTCCACTGTTTCATGTATTAGCTATGACATGATTGTGTGCTGCTTTTTCTTAGAAGTTTACAGTTAACTTTACCAGCACCTCACTGTATATCAAGAGACTTTTAAATTTAAGTGTTTAGCTTTGATGTAGTTTTGGCATCTCGGTACTAGCTTGGCCTTCCAGGTGATAAAAAGCCATTCTAGCACATACCAAGAATTTCCAAAACATGCTTCTTGTTATTAATTTTGTTGTTGTTGTTATTTGAAAGTGTTTTTGGTTTTTTAATTTGTTTTTTTAAGACTTACTTTTTATGTATATTGGTATTCTGCCTGCATGTATGTCTGTGTGAAGATGCCAGATTCCTTGGAACTGAAGTTACAGACAATTGTAAGCTATGTGGGTGCTGGGTCCTCTAAAAGAGCAGCCAGTGCTCTTAACTGCTGAGCCATCTCTATAGGTCCCTGCCAGCAAATTTTCCAAGCAAGTGTGTTTAGAGCTTTAATGTTTAAATTTTGTAAACATTTTAATGTGTGGTTATCAGAAGAGTGTAAACTCATCTTGATTAATGTTATAAGTCAGTTTTATTACTATAAAAATTAAATGATAGTAAATGGATATCTTATCCTGTATTTATTCTCATGGTTTTAAGGGGCGTAGGTGCTGGCTGTAATACTAAAGAAGTTATAGACAGATTAAAATTACTTAAAGCTGAAATTGAAGATCTAGAATTGAAGGAAAGAGAACTCGACCAGCAGAAATTGTGGCTACAGCAAAGCATCAAAAATGTGATGGAAGATTCCATTAATAACAGATATCCTTCTGAGTAAGTTATACATATTATGTATATATCGCAGAGTGTATATATGCAGTGAGTGCTTCCTTAGTCTCAGATCGGTTATCTGGTGCTAATGTGGTTAAGTTTTACAAGTGAATATAACATTTTATAATTTTCTAATAACTTAGGCTGGTATTTTAAAAGTACTGTCATTTAAGTTGTATAGTATTAACATTCTTGTGTTGTAGTGTGGGGGGGAGAATATGTTCTTTCAGCATACTGACAGGATACAGTATTGTAGCTTAGTACAGGGATCTGAATATTATTGCTAAGTATGTAAAGTGCTTTAAATAATTATGCCCAATTGTAGGGCAGTAAAATCTCAGCAGCTTTCAGTTTTGAAAAATTAGAGTTTAAAGGAGTACCACGTTTATAGTCCTTGATACTTCTGCCTAATACTAACCTAAGAATGCTTTCTCCTACTACATAGAGGGATATTAATGATGCAGGCCCTGTGTTCCTTATACATCACTGTCTATGTTTAAAGACCTTGGAGTTTTCTTTTGTGTGTTTGTTTACCTGTACTTTTACATAAACTTTTAGATTTTTCCCCACCTCACAGAAAATTTGAGTAATGTATATAATGCATTCATCATGTTGTCTTACTTGTTACTTTTGTGTAGGGGTCAGAGCTCCATAATCATGTGAGAACAATGGGAATTTTCAAGCTGTGTCCTGTGGAACCCGAAGATTCAGAAACCAATGAAGTAATCTAGAATTTGTTTTACAAGATTTTGGCCATGCACAAGTCTCTATGACTATACATATACTATATAGCTTACATAGTTGTGATATTTTGATGTGTTAAAAATGTTTCTTTCTGGGAAAATACTGCCCTGGAGTTAGCCAATTCTTAGAAATGGCAAGGGCTCAGCCAGGAATGGAGTTGTAGCATGAATTATAATTGTTCTTAATAATAAAAAATCTCAGAGTCAGATATTGGGGTTAATGCTGAAGATCAGAGGATCAAAGTGGCCAGCCACTGGAGAGTTCTTACCTCTACCAATGCTCAGACCAAATGGGCAATCCTGTCCTTAGACTGCCTCCTCAGACTGCACTGCTCCTCAGACTGCACTTCTCTTCAGACTACATCTCTCTCTTGTCTCCTCCCGCCTAATATTCCTCTCTCCACTCAGCCATATCACTCCTGTCTCTATCTCATTAGTGCTAGGATTAAAGGTGTGTCACTCCAAGTGCTGGGATCATCTTTGTGTCAACTGTTTCTCTTTTAGACTGGATCAATTTCCTGTTGCTCAGGGTGGCCTTGTACTAACAGAGATCTGTCTCCTTCAGTGCTGGGATTAAAGGTGTGTATCACCACTGCTTGGCCTCTATGGCTGACGTGAGCTAGCTTTGCACTCTGATCTTCAGACAAGCTTTATTAGATCATAAACAAAATATCACCACAACCTCCATGTGGCCCACACACCCAGGAGGCAATATTCCTCTGATTTCTTCATCCCAGGGCCAGGAAAAGGCAACCTGGGATCCTATAGGAAAGAGTTGGTCGAAATTACTCAAACTGACCAATTCGGAAGGGTTTCCCTTTCCCCACTTTGCTTTTCAAAGCAAAGACCCAAACAAAGATTCTGGACTAATGCTTTCTCCTGCCTTCTAAACACACTGTTCTATTTCCCATGTGGCCTGTGACACTTTTGTCTCTAGGAGCTGAGTGTAATATATTTATTTTCCAGAGCCCCCCCTCCCTTTCTATGGCTATGCAACTTATAAAAAGATTAGCAGTTACCTAAGAAAATGCAGCCTGTATAGCCACTCCCCACTCGGTGATGATGCTCTTTCCCATCTATTCTCTATGTGTACTCACCCCTAGTGTAAAAGTTCTCAGATGTCACAAGCCAGAAGGGCTACTTATTAGAGCAAACGTTGAAACTCTGCCTACAGATCTTTTAATTGTCTTTGTCTTTCTAAAAGCCATGTTGCAGCACCTTCAATTTCAATTTGGACTTCAGGTTATTAAGTATGTAGTCCTTGATATAAATGTTGTTCCTTAACTCATAAGACAGTACGTTTTCCTATGTAACTCATGAAGACATCTGCAATTGCTTTCATGGTGAGTACTGTCAGCCTTTTCTTACATTCTTCCATTTGTCTGTTTGTTTGGTTTTTTAAGACACAGTTTCTCTATGTAGCCCTCGCTGTCCTGGAACTCACTCTGTAGACCAGGCTGGCCGGTAACTTACAGATCCACCTGCCACTGCCTTCCAAGTGCTAGAATTAAGCCCTGAGCCACCACACTCTTCCTTTGAACAACCTGTTGACTGTAGTTTCTCACAATTGCCCGTACACTCAGCCTCTCAGTATTTTCAGGAGTTGTGAATATTTTTGTCTTTCTCTGTGGTGTTGCATTGATAGGCTGTTTACATTTCTGTTTTCATGGGACTAACCTTTTTCACAGCTTTTACTTTATATGTGAGAGGGCACAGGAGCCAAGGGAAGAGGAACTTAAATCAGCAGGATTTAGCAGCCTTTTCAAGGTCACAGGAGCATAGGAACTTGAAACATAAGCATTGTTTCATGAAACCATGTGTAACAGGTACTAGTCACAGGTGGAACCCAGGGAACTCGTGAGGAAAGTTAGATGAATTTGTTTTATAATCAGGAATCTTATTCCTAATCCTGTTCCATTCTCTGCTTCCCATATTTAATGCTTGAAATGACAATGTGGATGAGATTATTTCCAAAGTTATAACAAAATTCTGTGCATTTATATTATGCATGTTGACTAAAAGGGTAGTGTGTATTGCCCACATAGAGTAATCAATTTGCCAAATTCGTTTTTAATATAAACTGAATTTCCATGTAAAGACTGTTGAAAAAATATATATTTTATTTTGCCAGGTGATACACTGTTGGCCATTCAGGCACCTTCTGGTACACAGCTCGAAGTACCTATTCCAGAAATGGTATGTAGCATAGCCTTCGTAAGTAAAGAAATAGATCTACTGTCTCAAGAGAGACAAATGCATTTTCTTGAACTAAACAAGAACAAATAGTGTGAACACTTGAGTTATTGATATTAAGATATATATCTGAAAGCACTGATACCTGAATTTGGGTTTCTTCAATACTTTGGTAAAAGTATCTGAATGAATCTGTACTCCCCTTCTCCCCTATATTCCAAGAATTTAGGAATTTATATTATATTTTAGAGCTTCAAAAGACAAATTACCTTTTGGAAAAGGAAGAATTTTATATCTATGTAGGATATCAGTCATGTCTTTTGATTAATAGATGGAAAAGTTTTGGTTTGTGAAATTTGTAAACTCAAACAAGATGTTGAGATTTGGTAGCTTACTCCAAAGATTGGAAGTTCATTCGTGTGGAGACTTTGTAGAACATGACTGACCATGAACAGGTATCATTATAGACAATGAAATGGATGGTGGCGTGTGTATGCAGTAATCATCCCAGCATGTGAGAGGCTGAGTTTTGAAACCAATCTGGACTACATAGTGAAAGTCTATCAAGTAAAGATGAGAGTGAGAGATGGGAAAGAAGTGGAAAGGACAGGACAGAATGATTGTTTAGAATCTGCAAATACCTTTTTAATGAAAGCCATTTTAGCAAAGTTTACCTTTTAGGGGCAAGTGGCTTACAGACTTCAGTATTTCATTCTACTTGGTCTTTCCTCCTATGTTGCAACTCAGTGGCTTTGTCATGTGAGTTTAGTTGTTAGATCCTAATGACTTTGTCTGTCTTTGTTTTCATGTTTCAAGTTAGCTAGAAGTGGTAATACTCATTTGTTTATACCCAATAACTTCAAAGGGTCAGAATGGACAAAAGAAATACCACATAAATTTAAAGAGTCACTCAGGACCTATCCATGTGCTGCTTATAAATAAAGAGTCCAGTTCATCTAAGCCGGTGGTTTTTCCTGTTCCCCCACCTGATGACCTCACACAGCCTTCCTCTCAGTCCTTAACATCAGTGACTCCACAGAAATCTACCATGGCTGCTCAGAACCTGCCTGAGCAGCAAGTTTCTGAAAGAAGCCAGAATTTCCAGCAGACACCAGCTACAGAAATATCTTCAGGTTGGTAGAAAGCCTTTGATCTAAAAATTTCAGGTGAAAATATGAATACTACATGAAACAGATCGGAGACAAAATAAGGTTATTTGATGTTTTAATTTAGTATCCTCTATATTCTATATGCCTATCACTAGAATAGGTACTATGCGGAAAATTGTAAAGTAGATCCTGTCTTTCTATATTGGTAGACATAATATGTGTATGCATGTGTATATGCACTTTGAAAGAAAGAACCCATAGGAATACTTACCAGTTATATCACAGTCAGCAGTTTTATGTGTACTCCCACCACAGGCAATTTCAAGCTACCAACCTGAATCACTGAACTATTACTAATATTGGCCAGGGTGTCTTATGAAATACACATTCAAATAGATGTATTTATATATGCACATAAAATCAGTTAAAATGTTTAGACTACATAGAACTTTTGTTTCTGAGCAAATACAGAAGTCACTGTGGATAGTAAAAGCTGTATTATAATTTGTATTGGTTGCTAATGGGATATATGTATTTCTACTTTGAAATTTCTAATTACTAATTAACAGTGAAGCTAGATTTTAATTGGGACATGGGTTGGTTTTTAACTTTGTGTTGCATATATACATCTCACTAGCTGGGCATTAGTGATTTACACCTTTAATCCCAGCACTCAGGAGGCAGAGGCAGGTGGATTTCTGTGAGTTGGAAGCCAGCCTGGTCTACAGAGCGAGTGCCAGGACAGATAGGCTCTAAAGCAATATAGAGAAACCCTGTCTCAAAAAACCAAATACATAAATAATATAATATAGCTGAAGAGATGCACAAGACAAAGAATAGTCCTTAAGATAGTACTAATAATTTCAGTTTAATTGGGATACATGAAATAAACTATAAGCTTTAGCTAAAACCCAATTGGTAGAATTGAGTACTTTCTGTGTACCATTTGCTATAGTGAGAGAAATTACTTGAGGCCACATTAGAGGTTTGGAATATCAAATGAAAATGCTAGCTAATAAACCAGATTTGTATGGAGGAAAGTAAAAGTTAGTTGTGCAGTGGTGAGCATGAGGGTAGGGTGACTTGGAAACTGTTCTTTTGGGAAGCAGAGGGTGGCAAGTCTGAAGAGATGTTTGCAGTCACCACAGCTGAGACAATGTAAGACTAGAATAGGGTGCCACCAGGGGGATAGGAAAGAGAAGTAATGAGCAGATAGGAGAAATGTTGTTTGAAGCAAAGCAAGTAAATTTCGATGTAGAAGATATGGAGACAATGAAGTGTAAGTGAGCAGACTCAGTGTTAGATTGTTTGAGAAGAATGGGGAGTCTTTTCCTCTGTATCTTCAGTTTACAAGTTTAAAGGGAATGCCAAGAAAGTAGGTACTCAAGAAATTGTCTTTCCATGATGATCTAGTGATATGACTACCACTGTTGAAATGTAATTGCCTCTATCACATTTATGTTTTCAACAGGATCTATTAGTGGAGACATTATTGATGAACTGATGTCTTCTGATGGTAAGTGGTTGATGATTTTACTGCTGGATATACATCACTATTCTAGAGGGTAAATGCCATGTGACTGGAGATTACAGTAGGCATTTTTTAGAATTTATATTTACTTGCATTTTAAAGGAAAGAACCCAGAAGGAATACTTTTATTGAAAACTATTCACATACTAGCCCAGAAGTAATTGAATAGTGTGTCACAGTCAAGTTTTGTATGTGCTCCCATCACAGGCAATTTCAAGCTGTCCACCAGAATCACTGAACTTTTTACTAACATAAGCTAGGGTGTCATATGAAATGTATGAATTAATTATTAAAAACCTATTATTTGTAGTATGCTAATTAATAATTCCTCTGGGAATTATTTGTGTATGTTTTGGATTCAGAATTGTGAGAAATTTTATGGTAATCTTCATAACTCATGTAGAACAACTGTAACAGTGAATTTGTTTTTCCTTTGCAGTGTTTCCTCTCTTACGGCTTTCTCCTACCCCAGCTGATGACTACAACTTTAATTTAGATGATAATGAAGGAGTCTGTGATTTGTTTGATGTTCAGATACTAAATTATTAGATTCCATGGAAACTTGGGACTGTTATCTACCTCTAACTATAACATTTTAGAATTCTTAATAACCTGAGTATTTAAAATTATGAATGTAACACCATTTTAGTTCACTGATTCTGAAATGTTCTTTCCTAACATTTTATTTTTTACTTCACAAAACTTGAGAGGGCTCTGACTGCTTCAGGGGAAATGATGAACTGTCTACCAGCATGCCCCTCCAGTGATTTTATTCAGTTTCTTTCAATGCTGAATTCTGCTGTAGCTTCCTCTCCTGAGAGGAAAGTTAAAGCAGACTTCAGGTCATCATGAAACATTGCCCAAAAGATCACTTATTTGTCTTTACCTTTTTACTGCCACAAAGTTATTTCTGTGTGTCCTTCAAACAGACATTCACTGCCACATATAAAGTGAAGGACATCACTGTTGAGTGAACAGATTTTGTGAAGTGCCTTCTGTTTTAGCACTTTAATTCTATCAGTTTGTTGACTTCTGACATTCTACTTTCCTAGAGTATAGGAAAGATCTGTTTATGTAGTTTGTTTTTAAAATGTGCCAATGCCTGTACATTAACAAGATCAAAAAATAAAGTTGTATAAAACATTCAATTTATTGATCTTTGGGGGAATATGATATACTGTCACTGTATTACAATTGAGCCATTAGTCTTGTAGCTTCATCAACATTAGCTGGTTCATTTTCGTGATGCTGCTGAGGAATCAAAGGGGGAAAACATTTACAAAAACAACAAAACCAAAAGCTTAAGTAACAGCAAACTAAGCCACCCTGAAAACAAATTGTTACCTGGTTTAATTCTAGGTAACAATACAATACCTTTGGAAATATAATAAATTCTATATTCAGATTTAGTGTTTGAGCCTGAATATGACTTAAAGTGCTATCTATATACACCAAAATGCCAAATATGCCTTCAATATATCAATCAAAGCAACTAATTTTTCTACTTACCAGCTCTTTCTGCATAGATTTAAGAGAAAGGCTTTTTGAAAAATTTGCAAGTTCTTTCTGTATATTTACAAAAGCTGTGTTCATTCTGTTGACTTTTTCATCATTCATAATGTTTATCTGTTACAAGCAAAAAAGAATTATATTATCTGTTAGCTATTAAAGTACTGGTCTGTCTAGATGTCTTAGCAGGTAAAGGCATTTGCTGTACAATCCTGGCAGCCTAAATTATATCCTGAACACATGCTCTTTGATCTCAGACACCTGCTCTTACACATGTCATGCATGTGGTACACATAATTTTTTAAAAGTTTTTTTTTTTTTTAAAGAAAAAGTCTATAAATTCTTGACCTTACCAAACTGATAATTCACACAAAAAATACTGCTGTCTTATTAGGAAATTTAGTCAGAAAGTTTGGATTTTTAAAAGTAACTATTATATGAATTTGCCTCATACTTAAGATTTTGAAATAAACAGATCAAAATATGTGATCTGGGACTGGACAAGTGGCTCAGGGGACCCAACTTCAGTGTTCAGCAACCACCTGTGATTTACAACTACCTCTAACTCCATTCCTAGGAGATCTGACACCCTCTTGACTCTGCAGGCCTACATAGAAGTGACATATGATACACAAACACATTAAAAAAAAAACGTATGCGACCAATCCTGACTATGGTGTTTAATCTCATTTACAAAATAAGAAACCTGGATCAAATGCTTTTATTCCTTTCAAACAGTAAACTCTTGAGCCCTTTTCTGGTCACCTCCTAAGGAATGTGCAGTATAGCCCTCTTGAGTCTAAGCCAAGAGAAGAAATGGTGTATTCAATGCTGCTACCAGTGCCTCCTCAAAAGCCCTTGGCTCCTTTGTACCACATTCTTCATGAGAACACTAGTTCTCCCTATTATCACCCAGAAACACCACAATTACCTGATTTGTCAAGAGTTCCAAAACTTTGACCTCTCTATGTATGGACTTACACTGAGTTCAACAAATCTAGTCAAATGGCCTCTTTATCCCAAGGTCCTGATCTGCAGGATTCTAGGCAATGGACCTCTACCCTCTACTCCCATAAGACACCTTCTTGCAGTCCACTTGTTCAAGTCACGTAACGTTCACTCAAAAACCTTTTGCAATCCTCATAGTCCACCTTATCTCTACAGTAACATAGATTCCACTATCACTCAGTCACTTCTTTAGATGCTTTTCTTTATCTTTCCTTGACAAAATTTGCTCAGTAACCTGGGTAAGTTGACCCATTGTGAGTCCAGATGTTAAGCTGACTAAAGTCCTAAGTGGCTGACTGGCTTGATTAAATTCACTGTCATAAATTTTAATCTATCATTTACATAAATTAAATAAAGCCACTTGCTGAAGAAATTATTTGATACTAACTACAATAGGCTTCCTACTTAGAAATGCCCTTTCTCTGATCCTATCAGCTTGTGTAAAAGTTCTAGTATCTTACAGCTCAAGAAAATAATCCCCACTCTATAGTTAATTATCAGCTCTTTTTCATTCAGGTCTCTGCAACTACAGAGAAAACCCCATGGAAAACTCACTCCAAACACCTGTCTTACCCCACTGTAATTTCTTTATATTTATGAAATCACAAATCTTTAGAAAGTATATCCCAGTTCTTGTGAGAGAGATGACAACAATTACATCTTGGAGAGCTATTTTGGTTTATATGTATGTGTGTGCACCTACATAAATTTATGTGCATGCAGGGAGCCACAGAGACCAGAAAAGGATATGGGATGGACACCCTAGAGTTAGTTGTGAGCCCCCATGGGGTGCTTGGAACTCAACCTTGGTCCTTTGCAAAAGTAGTAAATGTTCTTAATTGCTAAGTCATCATTCCAGTACCTTGAGGGCAGCTCCTTCAAGATGAGTGCCTTTTGTGAAGGGCTGAAGTTACTGTTTACTAGCAAATGTACTTGGAAACTAATGAACAACGGACTTTGTTACTTAGGACAGAATACTTAGAGACTCACCTTCTTAAGATTAGTAGTAACTGGTTTTGCTTTGTTTTTAGCCTTGAAGGTTTTTTGGCTGGCTATGTGAAATACATTCCTGGACTTCTGTCCTTTAAATTTGTTCTTGGCCATTGTCTAGAAAAGAAAGGGATTCAGTTAAACTGCTTATATTTTGAGCCACAAATAATTTAAATGTTTAAGTCCATCTTAGTTCTGATTATTTTAAAAGTTGCTATATAAATGCTTGTCTTCCACTCCTACACATTTTGCTGAATGAATGAGGCACACACATCTCATTCTTTTCCTGTGTTCCCAGCACCAGCCCTGAGACACGTAGGTAATATTGGTAGAATTTGGTACTGTCCACATACACTGACAACAACTTTTTCTCTACTGCATCTTACAGTAGTAACTGGCAACAATTCTGTAAGTTCACACACTAATATACTACCCTGTTTCCTATTATCTATTAGTTACTGATGACTTGTTGATTTCTCCCTTCTTGCTCTACTTTCTTCTCTCTAGTACTCCCCATCAAAAACATTCCTTAATCTTGTACTTCTACCTCCGTCAGGCCTTTCAACAACTTCCCTGATATTTCTGTACAAATGGTTTTTACCCTGAAGCCTTGTTTTCTTTGTTCAGGCAAAATACAGATTTAAGCCTATAACTTCTTTTAAATCGTTTAAGAATTCACCTAAAGGACAATTATTTAAATATTAATAATTAACATTTATTGAGCTTTTACTGTATATACAGTCACTGGACTAATGTTTTATGTTATTTAACTCCGTTATTCCTCACCACAATCCTTTGTGGTAAGTACTGTTATTCTCACTTTAAAGGTATATATTTTTTTAATGATGGAGTTGGACATGATTTGATGGTTTGTTGTTGTTTGTTCCTTAAAAAAAAAAAAAAAGCCAGGCGGTGGTAGTTGATGCCTTTAATCTCAGCTCTCAGGAGGCAGAGGCAGGCAGATCTCTATAAATTACAGGCCAGCCTGCAGCCAGCGCTACACAAAGAAACCCTGTGTCGAAAAATCCTAAAGAAATAAAATGATAGACACGATTACAGGAGCAAAAGTAAGCAAAAAACTAATTAAACTAATTCATTTAATCAGTTACTAAGTCCGAAGTAATAAAAAATCGGTAAGTATATGAGTACACACACGCAAGTAGACAGATATTTTATACACAGATACTAACAGCGTAAAGCATACGCAGGTAAAGTGTTACAGACTTGCAGGACAAGAGACGCTTGCCAAGCCAGTAACAAAGATTCAAGAAGACCAACAACCTATGAACCCAGGGATTGGGAAAGCTGACTGCTTGCAAACTGTGTTGAAGACAGTTAAAACACGGAGCCTGTCCAGGGGTGGCAGCAAGGTTTCGGGCCTGGGAGGGTGGCTCCATAGCCCACGAGAACCGGGCAGTCCGAGGAGAAGTCGGCAGACCAGAGGCCTCGGAACCGCCTCAGCCAGAAGTCCCACCACGCCCTGCATGGGCCCCAAACAATCCACCCCAGCGCGCCTGAAACCTAGGAAGCTTCTTACCAAACTTTGCAAAATTCACGCGGCTGCTCAGGTTCCCAATGACGCCATCCACAAACTCGAGACACAGGAAGTTCCGGGAAGAAGCAGCCACTTACGTGAGCTCTTTCTAGCGGTAATCCCACCCACTGCGAGGGCCACCCGGAGCGGGGCCACACCCACTACGAAAATCCTGGTTCCGTTTAGCCACGCCTCTCACTCCGTCCTTAGGGCGGAGCTCCACCCCTTCTGCCGCGGCTCCGCCCACCTCGAAGGGGATGGGGAATGCGTCAACCCAGCGCGGTTTTCCGTTTACCCGGCCGCCGTCGACTTCAACACAGGTTTAAGCCGGCACCTGGGGCGAAGTCTCATACCCGGTGAGGTTCCATCCACCTTGGGAGCCCTGCCTCTCTAGCTTCCCGGCATTTGGCCAGGTAGTAGTCGTTTGTTCCACGAGGGGCGAGCCGGGGACGAGAAAGGCAAGGCCGCCGGAGTTCTCCGATCCGGAGAAGCTCGGAGTCACCAGCCGAAGCTGCGGCTATGGGATGTCCGGCAGGTGGCGCTGTGACTACGGGCGGCTTCAGGGCTGGACCAGCATCACACTGAGGAAAAAGTTCGCATTCCTGTTTCAAAAAGAAAATTTCTTACAACACAGCAGATGTACAAGGAATCATTAACAATAATATATATATATAGACATATATATATTATATGCAAACTGAGTTCATGAGGAACTTTTGAGAAAACTCGAGAAGTCCCTTCTCCGTTCTCTGTGGGTCTGCACATTTCGCGTTAGGAGTTTCAGAAAAAAAATTCACATTTTCCAAGAAGCTATTCACATAGCTGTTTCCACATGTTTCCACTTATTTCGTAGATGTCACAGGGAAAGCAGTTTTCAAATAAATGAAATGTTGACATTTATATGTAATTGTGAATCTTAGAAGTATTCTGACAGCTGTTTGCTCTATGCCAAAATAAATCAATGATCCCACTGCCTTCTGCAAGGGATCATTGGGCATCATTCAGGCCCAGAGCTGAAGCCACTTCTGATGGTCCACCACAACTGGCATCATCTCAAGTCCTCCTTGCACCAAATCAGTCCTACATCTGCTTATAGAACGATGATCAATTCTTAAAGTGAATCACTATTTTTATATCATATCTGACACAGAAAAGTAAGGAATAAATTCCGGAAGGAAACACAATTACCTGTTAACACATTTATTTATAGTTTGTATTCTTTCTGAAGATCCACTTCTAAAGTACCTTATAATGCAAATTCAAAATGCCTGTGAAGCTCATAACATATGTGATGATGCCCTTGGATCAGAGCCCTCTGGCCCCAAGCAAGGCAAAAATTAAATAAATAAAAGTCTCCATTGTGTGGGGGTGAAAGTGAAGTCAAAACTAAACCAGAGCTACAGAAAAATCATTAAGTTGTTGTGCAAAACCAGTTATAAATACTGATGCAAATAAGAGGGACATGATTATGTTCCTTAAATGTGAAGTTATTGACATGTTTGTAAAAGACAATGCAACATGTGTAAAAGAATGACATTGCGGTGGTAAAATCTGAAGGCTAGTTTCTAGTCTACAATTGTGACATCCATCAAGAAAATAGCATGCTTATACAAGTAAAAAACAAAAATTATACAAGGTAAGGAGATATTAGTTTCTGTGTTATGTTATACCAGCCAACAATGCAAGCTAGGAAAAGTTCATTTATTTCCCTGTGCCTCCTTTGTAGAAGGCACTTCAGACATTGATTATTTGCTCAGCATCCCTTTCTGGATAACAACTTTTATTACGTTAAGTGGTCCTAGTCAGGTAATGAAGTCCTTCCCTAAGGCATGTTGCTGCTTGGACTAAGTGATGTTTCCTCAGAATGCTGTGAAACTGAAGCTTCAAGTGACCACCCATCCAGCAACTGGGAAGAAAATGAAGGCACCACTAAGGGAAAACAACCAGGCTTTTGGACAATGGCCTGATAGTTCAACTGGTTTAAGTATTGTAACCAGCAAACTCCTGATAATCGTTTGATTTCCTGGATTGAGTCATGGCTGGAAGAACAATCCTCATCTTCACAATTATCAGAGATAAAAGATTACACTGACCAGACCTAACTTAGACCTATATTTTTTTTCTTTTGATCCTGAGTTTTGACTCCCCTACTTAATTCATAGAATTATTGTAGAGAGTTAGTGAACTCTAAAACAAGAACAAGACATTACTCTGATAAAAATAAGCAACATGTTAACTTTGAAAATGCCATTTTAGTCTGTAAACTATATGATCTGTTAAGTATAGAAAAAAACAGGCTTGGTGACTTTTGACAGTGTTTAGAAACATATACAAAGATCATATTACCAGGGTTTGTTAGTCCAGGCTGGCCTCCCCTCTTGCTGAGAGTATAGGCATACACCACCACACCTGGCTGGCCTGAACTTTTTTTTTTCTGGCAACCTTAAAAATGAATAAAATATATGCAATCATGTCTATTTTAGTTACTAGTCTTGTTACTTTTAACAAAGTACCTGACGTGTGTAACTCAAGGAAGGGGTTATTTTGGCTCACAGTCCAGTGTGGTGAAAAGCCATCACAGCAGGACCTTGAAGCAGCTCAGTTGCATGTTGTATGCACAGTAAGAAAGCAGAGAGAGATGAATGCACCCACTCCGCTCCTTTTTATTCAGTCTGAGAGTCTAGGCCAGGGAATGCTATCTCCCATATTCCTCAATTAACCAAATCTAAAATAACATACCCAGGCATGCCCAGGGGTTCATTTTCATGGTGATTCTAAATCGCATCAAGTTGACTAAGACTGACAATCACATCTTTCAAAATATTTAGTTTTTTTTTAGTTTTCCTTCTGAGACTCACCGATGCTTCATTCACACCGGCCCATTCTAAAACAACCAATTCAAGGGTTAAATAAGAGTATTAAGGAAAAAGAGATCACACATAATTGAAAATCATATATAACCAAAGTCATAGTTAGGTTTCTATTGCTGTGAAGAAACACCATGAGCATAGCAACTCTTATAAAGAAAACCATTTAATTGGGGTGGCTTGCTTACAGTTCAGAGGTTTAGTCCGTTATCATTATGGCAGGAAGTAAGGGAGCATGCAGGCAGACATGGTGCTAGAGTTGAAAGTCTTTGCATCTTCATAGGCAGGCAACAGACACTGGGGGGGGGGGTATCATGAGCATATATGAGACCTCAAAGCCTGCCTACACTGTGACATACATCCTCCAACGAGACCACATCTATTCCAAAAAGGCCACACCTCCAAATAGTGCCCCTCCCTTTGGGGGCTATTTTCTTTCACAGCACCTCAGGATCAAAGCCGGCCTTGTACTAATGATCTAAAATAAGGTTATTAATCTACTCAGTCTTATTCTCCCCACCAGCTCGATTCTCCTAAAATAGTTTGGACTTCTGGGCTTTATGAGGACCTCAAAGGAAGGTAGGAACACATTTATTCTCTTCAAGACATACTATTACCTAGATTATGGATGCACAAGAATAATGATTCTTAGAAGTATCTGTAAAAACTATAATGAATGCACAAAAGTATGCCATTTATGAAAGAAATCCTGAAAATATGTTAAAATTGTTATCCTGTTGTCTTCAAGAAGAAATCTATAAGCTACAGCAAGAGGGATATATCTAGAACAGTGTTCACTTTTATACAGCCCACACACTAAAAACAACTTTGCATTTTCAAGTGGAAAGTGTAAAAGTGAGAACAGCACACTATATATATCATGTGAGTGTTCTATTAAACTCATGTGTCAGTAGCTAGTGTTTTATGACACACAACTAAACTAACTGTGCTATGGCCTACTGTCATTGCTCAATGATAAAGTTGGGTTTTCTCCAGACCGCCCAGCATAAAAGCCTAAAATACCTTCTACCTGTCTCTTCACCAACTTTAAAGCTTTTAAAACCTTTATCTATTACCATAGTAGAACATCAACAGCCCGGTTAGTATAATCATAATCAGTTGAATTATTTAAAATTTGTACTTTAAGCTCTAAGCAGTTTCAAAGAACTAAAGGTATATTCTGTCACAAATTTCCATGAAAATAGTTGAACATTTGTGTCATGAATTAGAATCACTTTCCCTCTGATGATTAATGATGATGTTCATGCTCTGGGGTGATAATGGAAGATCTCAGATGTATGGAAGACGTCTACTCTATTAGAGTGTGATGTAAAACTAGGGAAGATGATGAATTTCCCTAAATACTGAGGAAATGAAAAGAAGTGGCTAAAGGCCTTGTGAGAGTACTTAAGGTCTGTGCCTCCTGCCATTCATTGTTCTTACCTTAGGACCAGTAGCCTAAAAAATTCCACACTAGTACAGCCACAGAGGGATATTTCTGTCTTCAAATGGATTTAGGCTATGCTGAGTTGACTGTTTCCATCCTTCTATAATCTACATTCCATTGTACCTAAAAGCTTTCTTCTCTATCAATTTATGTATTCACCTTTTTTTTTGTTTATATCAGTATGGGATTACGTGTTCCTGTCTTATGAAGTAGATTAGGATCTTTGTATTGTAAATATTTTAATGCTTACACTGTTCATTTTGGGTCAGTGGGTGTGACTTTAAGCAAGCACTCACTGTTTCATCGTGACCTCACCTACATTCTTTGGCCACCTCTTACTTTCTAGTGTAATGATGCATTCTCAGCTCTTCTGGGATCAGTGCTTTCCCAGGCCTAGAATCAATCAAGTATTTGAAGAGCCCTGGTTTCCTTTAGTTAGGAATACTTAGAAGCCAAGTACAGGGGTGTCTCATTTCCACATCTCAGTGGATACAGCTGGCCAATATAATCCAAAGTGTACATACTACAAATCTGTTATACTTGTTAATAAACACAACACAAACTCAGCAACTGCCATTGATACTGTATGTTGAAAGCATGAGCTCATGCCAAAACCTACATTTTCAGTTGGATATCGTAAGATTTAAACTTTATAACTAATCTGCTATTTCTCTCTTCACTGGTAAGTGACTTGGTTTCCATTATTCTTCATTTATAACTCATCTAGTTTATTTTCCTGAACTATTCCCAGGTAGTTCTTTTACCCCACCCCATACAGATGCCTCTTCACCTCTATTAGGCTCCTGTTATCCTCCTAGGCATCTGTCACGTGCATCTGCTGCCACCAACATAGATGATTTCCACACTTGTGCTGGGATGTTACCATCTTTTTCTCTTCTTAATGTAAGAGTAATGTTTTGTAGACTGGGTGGAGAAGGAATGGGGGAAGGAAAGAAGGCAGAGAGGAAGGAAGGAAGGGAGGGAGGGAGGGAGGGAGGAAGGGAGGGAGGGAGGGAGAGAGAGAGGCAGAGTTTAAGATTTTCCTTTGTGATTGCAGGCAAGGAAATCATAGCATAGGACACAAATTATGAACCCTAAGGAGGCCTTTGGATGACTTTGCACTAATTCTGGCCTTTTTAGTATTCATTGTATGGAGAACAGTCAGTATAAGTTGTATATAATCTAAATCTCTGTAGTTTGTTTTATGTTTTGGTTTGGTTTGGTTTATTTTTGTTTTGTCTTGTTTTGGAGGGGCATGAGATAAATAAGCAGTAAAACTACCTGGCAAGTGAATTCTGCCTTACTTTTACAAACCTGAAATTGGAGCATAAAAAGATTTCATTATTGATTGTGGAAATGATGAGTTTTGTTTTAAAGCTCTCATTGACAGAGGTATTTATTTCTAGTCAATGAATGAACATTTATTGAATAATCTATATAGGATTCTCAACCTTTTATTCTAGGTCAACTTCCTAGAAATATCTGGAAATTAAAGATGAGTTAATGAAAAGAGATGGTTGATTCTTTGTAGCTGAATGTAAAGTGACACACTTCATCTGACTGATAAAAAGATATAGGAAGTAGACTATAGACTTTTACTTTTCACTATATGTTTTCTATTTTATTTATATATTCATTTATTTTTTTAAGACAAGATGTCTCTGGGTATCATTGGCTGTCCTGGAACTTGCTCCATAGACCAGCCTGGCTTTGAACTCACAGAGATCCACTTGCTTGTCCAGTGTCAGGACAAAAGTTGTGGACCAACACCAGCTGACTCATGTTTCCTATTTTAAAACACCATATTACTTGTGGTTATTTACCTCTCTCATGCACTCTTCACTCTTAGATTCCCATTCAGATTACTATATCTCCGTCACATGGCATGAGATTTTTCTTAATGAAATAATATTCTCTGCAGTGTAAAAAGCAAAGAAATACTAGCAACATGGAATTACACATTATTTTCAAGCACTTTCATTGTTATCATCATAAAGACACATCTAGAAGAAAATTTTGTCTTCTTGTAGCAACATCATACCACACCTTTGGAAACATTTCTAATTTAACCAAGAAATTTTATCCAGAGCAATTTACCAGCTAAATTCCCAGAAACCTTGAACCTGAACTCACTATAGTAACAAAGAAGGACTTGATTATAAAATAAGTAAAGACTAAGTGAAAAACTTAAAAATTAGCAAAGAAATATAGCCCAGAAACTGACCAAGGCTACTACTATGACTTAGTGCCTGGAATTTACCAGCCACTAGCAATTACTCCCTTACAAGGCTATAAGATAACTGGGTACCAAGAATTCCCAGATGGGCAACCTCCCTGAGGGGCTCATGAAGGAAACAGATTGCCCCACTGGCCAATGTGTCAATCATTAACAATTAAGGGTCCCTGTCAAACAAAGAGATAGCTACCATTAGTTAGCACATCCTGAGGTCTGCAGGTTTTACAACTGGTGGGGTCAGGAGGCCATCTGATTCCCAGGCCTCCCCTCAAGACAAAGGGCCTTCTAGGAACCCATGACTCTGGTCACATATTCAACGGACAGAGAGTAGAGGCCCCTCCCTAAGCTTATGATTTTTGCCTTTAAAAACGCCTGTGCCTAGGGGACAGGGCTGCTCTCTAGCCTGCATGCTGAGAGAGCCCGTTTGCACAAACGTCCACCTTTCATTAAAGCCTCTTGCTGTTTGCATCAAGTTTCAGCCTCCTCATGATGATTGGGGTGGCCGAAGTCCTGGGAAAAGATTCTGGAGGCCTGAGCTTCTGGGGGTCTTACATAAGAATAGCCAAGTATGTATCAGAAAGATAGAAAATATCCAAGAGGTATATGAAATCCTTTCATATTTTTGTTGTGCTGAATTAAAATTCAAGTAATGTTTTAAAATTAGAGGAATTTTCCAATGTTTAGTAGATACACATTGCAAATAGAAAACCATAAAAAGCAAAAAAGGCAGTGTAGTGTCAAATTACACTTTGATATTTTGAATTTTAAGATAACAAAGGTTTTTTAAAAAGGGATTATGCAGTGCTTTGTAATTACCAAGTTTAGTTGAGACTGTAAACTCTCAAACTAAGACTCATTAATATTTGGCTCTAAAAATATCATAGGCTTATAAAGACGAGCAACTGGCCATAACCACATTCTAACCTAGTCTACTCTCTCTCTCTCTCTCTCTCTCTCTCTCTCTCTCTCTGCCTTTACTAAATCTCCTCCTATTTGGTCTGTTCACTTTAGTAGACAGAATGATTAGTTCTAAAGTGTTCACCAGACCTAGCTATCCTCATCCCGAACTCTCCTCACAGCCAAG
This sequence comes from Cricetulus griseus, assembly GCF_003668045.3. Classification (NCBI taxonomy): domain Eukaryota; kingdom Metazoa; phylum Chordata; class Mammalia; order Rodentia; family Cricetidae; genus Cricetulus; species Cricetulus griseus. The sequence goes on along the minus strand of NC_048595.1, from coordinate 134,425,002 downwards.
ACTTTCAGGAACTCTTTCTCGGGCCCTGCTACTTCCTTATTGCCCATTAATCCACCTGGTACGTTTTTGTTCTTTGGCCTTTCTGTCTAGAACACTCCCTCACTGCATAGCTGCAAGGCACACCATACCAAAAGCAGCTTAGAGATGAAAGGCTTTACATTAGCCGAAGTTTATAGTCCGTAGTAAAGGGAAATCAGGGTAGGAACAAGATAGACTCTGGAGGCAAAACCCAAAGCAGAGGCCATGGAGGAATGATGCTTCCTGGCTGGCTTTTTATTGGCTTGTTGTTTTTGTAACTCGGGACTTCCTGTTCAGGGGTGCTACCACACACAGAAAGCTGAGACCTCTTATATCAATCTTGTGTCAAGAAACCATCCCACAGACTTCCTTACATGCCAATCTTAAGCATTGTCTCAAGTGAGGTTTTCTTTTTCCAGATGACCCTAGTGGGTGTCAAGCTGACCAAACAAACAAAAAGTAACAAACAAACAAAAACCCTATCATCCACGATGATACTGTTCATCCATGATGGCCTGGAACACTCTATATAGACCAGACTAGCTTCAAACGCAGAGGGATTTTCCTGTCTGTGTCTCTTGAGTCTTGGGATTAAAGGCGATCATGGCTATGCCAGGCTGATTCCTGTTGGTGTCTCTTGCTAGAATGTTTTGTACAAGCATGTCTTTTCATCTTGTTTTGTTTGATACTGTTTTAGTTTTCCAAGGCTACATAGCAAATCATCAAAAATTTTAGTGGCTCAAAATACCAATCACCATTATCTATCTTACGGTCTCTAGGCCTAGAGTTTGGCAAGACTTAGCCTGTCTTAACACAGTCCATGAATGAAGCTGTGTGAGGAGATTTCTGAGAGCTTGTGAGAAAACTCCAGGTAAACAAGCAAAAGTCTTATAACCTCTATGCCTCCATAACATAGGTTGTTCTTGGCATGTGCTTTCATGGCTCTCCCAGGTATAGTAAATAAGAGTTTATTTTACTTCAGATTACCCATCATTTCACTTTTGTTATTTAAAACTGTTTCCAAGAATGGGTTTTCCTGTAACTGTATACAGCACAAACTCATGTGAACTTTGCTCATGTCCTTGCTTAGCCCTCAGAATATAAATTTTCTGTTGCTCTGAATAAAGTTGGTTATTGCATGAGACTTTAGTTTGCTTCATTTTTAAGCTCCACTCTCCCAGGTTTGTTCTGCCTGCCAATAGAACAGTAGCAGTAGGCTAAATATTCTGGCTCAGGGTCCTTTGAAAGGTTGAGTCAGATATCACAGTCAGATTATGGCTTGATTGCAGCTGGAGCAGTTGTTTTCAATGATCTTCACGAACAGCTTCAAACTTGTCCCCACTAGACCCATAATGCCCCAAGTCCTTCCCAAGTGAATCTTTTTACAGAGCTATCTCATGTCCTTCAGATCCAGTGTTCCAAGAGTGTCAGGGACAGCTGACAGCTTTTATGACTGGGACTTGGAGTCACCAGCACCACTTCTATTCCTTTCATTCGGGACACATGTCAGCTCCAACTCAGTGATGAGGATGATTCACAAAGAACTGTAAATAAGAGATCATTGTGAATTATGTAGGAGGTTGGCCCAGTGCAGCTTCTAGCTCACTATGCTGAAAGTGTCTGGCACACAAATGGTGTGCAGGATTTTGAACAAATGAGTGAGTTCCACCCCTCGGCTTATTTTGATACATTTCCAAGTAGCTCTGTTTCTCAGTGGCATTTGGTAAGGAATAGAAACCAAAGGAAAGTTGAATCATGAATAAAATAATCCAACTTGTCTTTTCTAGTGTTTCTATTGCTGTGAAGAGACACTTGACCATGGCAACTCTTATAAAGGAAACCATTTAATGGGGTGGCTTACAGTTTCAGAGGTTAAGCCTTCTAGCATCGTGTGGGGACACAGCATCACTCAGGAACACATGCTGCCGGGGAGTCATACATCTTGATCTGTAGGCAACAGGAAATGAACTGTGACACTGTGTCACCGTGAGCACAGGAGACCTCAAAGCCTACCCCCACAGTAACACGCCCACTCCAACAAGACCATACCTCCTAATTGTGACACTCCCTGTGAGCTTATGGGGGCAGGTAACATTCAAATTACCACAAATTCCACTTAGGTAGCTCATGTTGGAGCAGTTGAAAAGAATTCAATGGACCTAAAACTATGCTGTCAGGGCTGAAGAGATGGTTCAGTGGTTAAGAACACTTGCTGCGATTGCAGAGGACCTGGGTTTGATTTTCAGCACCCACACTGACAGCTCACAACTGCATGTAAATCCAGTTCCAGGGAATTTGATTCCCTCTTCAACACTCCATGGGCACCTGCATGGATGTGCTACACCTACACCTACACATAAAATAAAGATAATCTCAGAACTGTGATAGTTAACCAGTAACTAGAGCCTACAGTAGCCTCTTGTGGATGGTCGGACCTGAGATATGCAATTAAAGTAAACACTATATTAAAAACACATTGTCTGAGAAAAAGGACATAAAGAATATGATTGTAAGGTCCACTGGGGAGGCAGATATTACAGGGTGCAGAAAAGGTTCACTGTAAAGATTTATTAACTATAACCTCAGGTGAGTATGCGAAGATAGTGGCAATGAATGCTTATTAGCCATGGGAGTTTCTAAAGAGGAGCACATTTGGAAGTTACTCTAGTCTCAAAGTCTGGCTGCACACCATTGAGGAAGGTGTGGTTGTATCAATGAATAGCAAAATTGCATGGTCTAGAGCTGGCTGGTATTTGCCAAACAATCAGAAAGTGCCACTGTGAGAAATAGGAGAGCTAGGGCTGGTGTGCGGGTACATGGGTGTGTTGAAGGATACAGACAAAGCATAGGCTGTGTGAAATGTGACACTGAGTGCACAGTGTCCCCTGTCAGGAGAGCCAATGTGGGCAGGTGGTGAATATTCTGTGGAGAGAGGCAAGGCATCTACTTAGCAGGATAGTGGCATGAGGGTAGACTGTGTGGAGAAGCCATTGAGCTGCCCAGTAGGCCTGGAGTAGGGAGCTGAACCTGCTGATGCACAATGGGTGTGCTGTGGGCAGCAGATGCTAATAATAGCTCAGTAGGAGTCATGTAACTGTCCTCACCATAGCAAAGATTCTGTGAAGATACTTGAGCTCCTACCATTGGCTATCAGACTGTAGAATTAATGGTCCTCAATGAATTGCAATTTTCCTCAAGAATCTCTTGCTAGGGAAGGGAAAGGATGAAGCCCTGAATCAACCAGAAGAGAAACATGCTACCAAGGATGAAGTTTCACAGAGTCCTGGCAACTTACCAAACCACCTTGCAGGAGAGACTGCAGCTAATAAGATAATGATGAGTTGGTGATGGAAAGGGCCACACTTGATGGCACTGTTTAGCTATGCATACATCTTTCTATCCATTCACTTTGTGGCAATGCAAATATTCTGAAAATATCTCTTACACTCTGACTAGAACTTTTGCTGGGCCTCACATTCAAAGTTAATAATACACCTCAAAGTCACTGAGGACTCATAGCATGCCCTGTGCTCAAACTGTTTTTTTGTTTGTTTGTTTGTTTTTTTTTTTGCCTGCCTTTAAGGGAACAATGTAACAACCAACCTTGCTTGACTTGGATTTCCCATGTAGTCAACTTTTACTACCTAAGCCAATACAGGACTGCAATCTTAAGTTACATACTCTTCTATGCCCCTGACCCAGAATAATGCATGTGTATCCTTTCTTGAAATCAGCAAAAACAGAAGTAGAAACTAAGTTCTTAAAATCTACCACACAGGTTGAAAGCAACATTATGGATATTGGTGGATAAGCAATAATGTTTGTCATCTGGGTCAGTTGGGATAAATTGGAGCCAGTGACATGATCCCTCGTAACACTCTGCTAAAGATTTCTGTAAAGTATCCCAGTCTTTCCCCGTGTGGTGATTCTGTGCTGTTTAATAAGTACAGAGAGAAGTCCTTTGTGACAGACAGAAACCACTCACACTTAGATACACATGCAGTCACACAGTAGTCACACAGCAGTCACACACAAGATAGACAGATAAATAGATTAATATGACAACAATTAGGCAGGCAGAGATTCAGAATGATATGTCAGAGGACAGAAGACATGGGGGGTGTGAAGCAGAGAATTCAAATTTGGATTCCCTCTTGGTTAAATGACTTTAAGGGGAAGTACTTTTATTTCTTAATGTGAAGCCAATGCATTGTTGGTAATATGGAGTTAATCACTAATGTGTTAGAATATGTGCAATATATAAACCTAAATCTTATGCCAGTACCTTGAAGACAGTAGGCCAATGAGTTAATGTCCTTTCTCTGTTTTTCATTATTACTATTCTCTTTGACTGGTGTATTGAAGATGCATGTGTCTTGTCAGGTCTATGAGGGTCTAGACTTTAATCTTAAAATCTCTGGTAATGACAAGAAGAAAATGTGAAAGCAGCACTCTGCAACCAGAAAGAGCTGTTCTTTTTGCCGGCAACAACCTTCTATTGAACAAAGTTCAGCACTTTGCTTGCTGTGAAGAAAATACTTTAAAGCTTTATTATCACAAAGCCATTAATGTGTGATAAGGTCAGAATTGAGCTGAGAGATAAGTTGATAGTTGACACAGCCAGCGTTTTTTAAAATATGAATTCATGTTGGAGTGATAACATTTTGGACCTAGTAGGTGAAATAACACTTACCTTAGGGCTAATTTCACTTCTCTCTCTTTTTACTTTCAAAATTGTAACTAGTGGAAATTTAAAGACATATACATGTCTTGCATTTATAATACAAGATATTTCCTTTGGATGGTTCTGGAACAAGAGCCAAAGTGAAGGAGATTGGGAACATAGAAATTTTTGGCAGTATCAAAGAGGATTCAGTGAGAAAAGAGACCCAACTCTCGCCTTCTCAATACAGTGCTTAGTGTAATGGTGATTTTATTTATCAGTTTGGATGGACAGACATGAGGTGCCAAGATCTTTGTATGGGTGGTTGGAATGAAACTGGTGTTTGATTATGTAGTGTAAGTGAATAATAGGCTCTTTTTCTTAGTGTGCATGGGTCTCTGCAGTTGAAAGCATGAGCGATATAACAAGGATGACTTTCTGAATAACAGAAAATCCCCCCTCTTGGTTGTTTTCCAGATGGGCTTTGTCATTTTCCTATCCTAGCACTCAAACTGAAATGCTGGGTCCTCCTACCTAAGTCTTGAGACTTGTAGGCTTATGAAGCCTCCAGCCTGCAAACTCATCCTGCACAATTTGGGACTTGTTGGTCTCTGTAGTTAAGTGAACTGATACCTTGGATACACACACTCCCTCCCTCCTCTTCCTCTCCCCCCTCTCTCTTTCCTCATTTCCCTTTTCCTCCTTTCCTTTTCTTTTTTTCTCCTTCTCTCACACACACTACATTTCTTTAGAAAAACTTAAACAAATACAATTGAATATAGAAGGATTAACCCCAGGAAAGCCATGGAAAATGGGTGGTTAGCAAATGGGAGGTGTATATATTTTCAGGAAGTGATTTCTCCCCTAATGAGAAGAATTTAGAATATGACATATGCTAATGGGAATGGTAGTGCATAGGGGATGAGCTGGTGATATAGGCTACACAAGATATACAGGTGTGTTGGTGAGAACTGAGGGAGTTGCTAGGTGTGCAAGGCTAGTGCAGCAAGTCTTCAATGCTTGGAAGGTCATATCCAAATGGCAAACTTCTTGGAATAAAGGCTGTATCTCCTTCCTCCTGAGAACAGCCTGCCCTGTCCTAGGGGACAGAAACAAGTAGATAATATTTTATGAGTTGATGAGAGAATGTCCAAAGCAACCTTTATTTTTTTCTGTCATAGTTTAAAGAAGATAGCCATAAGCAATAGTGGCTTACCTGATCTGATTCAAGGGAATATTATCTATTTTTTTGGTAGCTAATTTTTTCCTGAATTTCCTGTGCCTTTCAACATTTATTCCAAACTTATATGAATTCATTTCCATTCATGATACTCTTAGCTTCCTCTTTTCTCATTTGTATTTTACTTCTATAGTAAAGGATGTGAAATATTATAAAACAGGATATGGGTATATTTCTATTAGAAAGTTGTGTGACTTGATAAAAGACTTAAATTTTGAATGTAGGTTATAATCTGAAATGTTTGACTCCAGCTGGTGAAAGCTACAATCTTAAACTTGACAAGGAAGTGACTCATTGAAGTTAGCCTTGCAATTCTGGCTTAAGAATCCTCCTCTTGGCATAGCATCTAGGTCACTTAAGCAAGCCTTTAAACTTTGGGAGACTTAAATTCTCCCTGAGAGACTGAATTTTGCAATCCTAATCTTAGGACAATTTTAGAAATATAAAATTAAAGAAATTGAAATTCTACACACTATTGACACCATAAAATGAACAATAAGATAGTTCTATGGTTATTAAGTCCCAACTGCACAAATCACAGGACTTAATGAGTGAAGGAAACAAGGTACAAATTGAAGGGTACTTTGTGTCACCAAGATCTTGTTGAGACTATCCTCTACTCCTTATTTTTTTCATGATCTGCTTCAAGAGGATTCATGTGGGACACATAAATATATACTGTAGAAGGTAGGCAGAATTAATTATGGATTTGAGTAGAAGACTTCTTTTTATTTTTAAAGATTTATTTTTATTTCATATGTATAGATGTTTTGCCTGAATGTATATATATATGTGCACTACAAGCATGTAGCACCCATAGCACCCATAGTAGCCAGAGAGGGTGATGGAACTGGAGTTACAGATAATGGGAGCCATATGGGTTCTCAGAACTGAATCCTGTCTTCTGCAAAACCAACAAGTGCTAGGAACTGCAGAGCCACCTCTCCAACACCTTAACTAGAGCACTTTCAAGAGATGAGAACACACAATGGCCAAAGGGACGCTTCTTTTGGGACCATCCATAAATACTTGTAGCAGCATCTCCTTGCCAGTGAATTTGTGTTAGTGGTCACACCCCTTTGGGCACAGCTTCAGGTGGGGACTAACAGGAATGTAGAGAACTATAGGGTGGCTCTCTCCCCCTCCCTCCCACCCCCTCCTCTCTCTCTCTCTCTCTCTCTCTCTCTCTCTCTCTCTCTCTCTCTCTCTCACACACACACACACACACACACACACACACACACACACACACACACAGGCTCTCTCTGGCCGTGATCGCAGATCAGATTAGAAGGGCAGAGACTGCATCTTTTGGAGTGGAGCAGGAAGCCTGCAGCGTTTCTTTATTATTATCTGTGTAAGTTGTTCCCCAATAAAACACCCATTTATCATTTATCTTGGGTCTAGTGAACTCATGACTTGAAAATATTGTTTGTAGAAATGTGAGAGTTGTATGTTAGTTAGGTTTTTGGTCAGCTTGACATAAGCTATGGTTTTCTGGGGTGGGGGGAAGAACTTCAGTTCTTAGATTAGATTAGATTAGATTAGATCGGTCTGTAGCCAAATCTGGAGGAATTGTCTTGAGTAATGATGGATGTGGGAGTGCCCAGCACACTGTGGGTGGTTCCACTCCCAGGAAAGTAGTTTTGAGTTGCACGCAAAAGCAAACTGAACAAGCCATGGAGAGCAAACCAGTAAACAGCATTCCTCTATGAGCTCTGCCTTAGTTTTTTCCTTGAGTTCCTTCCCTGACATACCTTCTTAAAGCTAGAAGGTGAAATAAACATGTTTCCTCCTTAAGTTGATTTTGGTTATGGTGTTCTATCTCAGCAATAGAAAGCAAGCTAGAACAAAGGGACCATTCTGCCAATCTTCATTTTTGGCAAGCTTCTTGCTATTTCCAGTCTTTAGAACAAGCATGTTTTCCTAAAAGACTTGCCCTGTCCAGGTGGCCAGCAAGTGTATTTGATTTGCTAGTAGGGGGCCCTGCTAGGTCTTTTTTTTTTTTCAGAATGTGTCCTGCTGTACAAAAATAATATAAAGGAAGTTCCCCATAAAGTTAGGTTTAGATAATTATCTAATAATGAACTTCAAAGAAAAGAGACTCTCCTGCCTTCCTCCCCAGGCCAGAGATAGGATTCAGGATCTGTTCTTCTAATTAGCAAGCAGAATCCTGCAGTTCCTGTCCTCAGTTTTACAAGCTTTTGATTATAAAGGAGGGTCTCAGTCCCAGTTAAATTCCAAGCCTGCTACCAAACAGTCCTCCCTCAAGAGATGAGACCCCAAAATAATTTCTGAAATGGGCATTGGGTTGTTCTGAGTACTTATGGATGAAATGGGACATAGAATTTCACTCTTGTTGACTTTTAGAACTCAGAGAGCAAGTGAAGTAACCCAGGTATATGAAGTGACTGCTCTACGAGCATCTGAGAATTAGATGATCTATAAGTGAAAAGAGATAAAATCAGGACAGCAGTTAAGCACACAAAGTTTGAAGACTAATTGAATTACTATTAAAATTATGAAAGGGATAAGGCATTTGCACAAGAATATATGGAGATCTAATTCTAACATTAAAAAGATAGTGGTGCCTGATGGGATATGTAAGAACTCACAGTTAGCACTCAGTCTCTCCTCAGACCTCTCTGAGATGCTGACAGGCACTTACTGTAGCATTGTATGAATCCTGACTCAGCTGGCTTATCAGTGCCTTGACATCTCACCTGGGAGATGAGTTTGCTTTATAGGGGTGCCACATCTTGCCTGGAAATCAAAGAGCCTGTTTGCAAGCTCTTGCTGTGAAACCATTTTCCATTCTTAAAAGGTGTAAGAAGACACTTCCTCCTCTGTCATGTGTACTCAGATTCTCCTTAGAGACCCTGTCATACTCTCTCTCTCTGGTACAAGGACCTGATTTTTCTTTGGAACCCCTGCACACTGTTGCTCCTCTTCTGTCTGTCCATGGTATTAATAATTCTTCCAATAAACTACGTAGGCTGTGGCAACCTGTCTTAATGTCCTTTGAAGTTCTCCCATTCCATCCAAAACTAACAGGTTTGAACCTTGTTTTGTAGATTGTGTAAAGCAGATGAGACATTCATCTGGAATATACATGCAGAAGTCCATCTTAGGAATAGTGCAAGTGTCTCCCAAAGCAGAGGTATTTAAAGCCATACAATTCTGTATAATTGTACCATTTTGGTTTTTCTTCACATTTAAGTGAAATTCTGGGCTGTATCATTTAAATTACGCTTGTTTAGAATATTTAGTAAGAGTTTTAATATGACAACTGAAACCCTATAGCCCTATAGATAATATAAAATAGAAGCCATATGATCATACCAAGAAGTGATTCTATAACAGCTTAGAATAGTATTCCGAGTCCTTTAAAAATTCTAGCTCATTTTGTTTTTTATCACTTCTAGTTACTCCAGTCTTTGAATTTTGCTTCCCTATTGTGTGTTTAGACCAAGTAGATAATCAAAACGACCTTTCCTCTATTTATTAAGTTCACCTGCACCTCCTTAGGGGTTGGTTTTGGGGACTTATGAAGAGCCTCTTGGGTCCTTTAGTTTTTCCATGACCAGTTGTGTCATCTACTGGGATAGGTCAAGGTCTTGTTATCCATGTGACTTTCATGTAAGTCCTGAGGATATTTTTCTCTCCAATGATCTTTTCTTTGTAGAATGGCTAGAGTCCAAGTTGGTCTCCATGATCTCTCTGAAGGGTGAGTTGCCAGAGCTGTAAGGCCTTTTAAAGGTTTCCCAACATTTTCTGGGACCTGAATGACTTGAGTCAAAGGCCACATTATTGACTATCTTCTTAGTTTCTTTATCCTCATTGACTTCAGCCTCAAAGAATGAATATTGAATGCCCATATGATCAGTTATATCATATTTGAAGAACGAACAGTTATTTTAATTTTTGACAGTATATACTTAAAGCTTAGGGGAAAAAAAGACTGTAGAATACATCTTCACTTTGTTAAGATTCTGTTTCTTAAATAGTTAACAGCTGGAAAAACTAGTAGAAAACCTAAGTAATTGTCTAGATAAAGTGCAAAATCTGTTTTCCAAGCTAGTGTTTTTGGTAAATGTCATTAGGAACAGATCAGAATTTTAAGAAAATCTTATTGCTGTCTATAAACAATTATGCTTTAATTTTATTTTGTCGTATCTAATTTTGACCTCAGGAACTTATAATAGTTAGTCACATCTATGCAATCTTTATTTAAGTTTTATTTTTCACAAACCTTTATTTCTTTTTACAAACTAACAAATTTTAAGCATCTGGCTACGTCCTTGCTTTTATTTCTAGTTTAGGGCAATATTTTATGTGTAGAACAAAACTCTATTTTATCATATAAAATACTTTCTAGTCCAAAAGGATTTTCTTTTTGTCATATTTGTATATACATGCTACATCTCCTTCTCACATTTGTTGGCTTTCTGTCTTAATTTCTTTTACAATATTCTTGATGTAAGTTGAGCTTTATTTTTTTTAAGTTATACCGGTCTATAGGTAGAACACATCTAACAGTTTTGGGGTTTATAAAATTACTACAGCTGGAGAATGGTATAAAAGCTTACATTTCTACAAATTGGGGCTTTGAAATTTTTGTCACTTGTCTAGTAGATAACAAAAAGTTCCAGGCAGTTAGTTCATAGCTTTTCATGTAAATGGAGTTTCTTGTTTTGCTTGTGAGATTCCTAGAAAATTATAGGCTTCTAGTGGGGAAATGAAAAGGCAGTGTGTGGTCATACACATCTAGGCCTTGAGCACAGTTCACTGTTATTATAGCATGCTTCTTAGCAATCTCTACGTAAAAGGAATGTCTTTATGTAGGCAACCTTCATGGAGAAGGCTGTTAGCCATGCTAGACTTGCTTCTTCCCTCTGAGCCAGAGACTGCAATCAGACTTCAGATGAGAGACTCCTGTTCCTTCCTATGTCCCTTTAATTTTTCTGTATCTCTCTGTCCTAGTTTACTTTTAATATCCTCCAGTGAACAGAATTTTCCACATGGATGATCCTTTCTTGGCTTCTGCAACTTCATGTTTTTATGAGCCACAATGACCATCACAGTTCAGCATCAATATTCTTGTTCATTTTTCTTTGTCTTATAATAGAGACATAAATACTTTCAGTATCACACAGCAAATATATCTACCAAAAATACCCTAATAGTAATGTTCCATTGGTTCTTGTCAGTGTTCCCAGTGTATTTTCTATCAATGATTTGTATAATTAGATATATATGTATGTATATATATGTATATATAGCTATAATCTGTATAATTATAATCAGTTCAATATGCAATTGATTTTGTTTGTGTGTGTGTGTGTGTGTGTGTGTGTGTACATGCTCGCAACATGGAACACTTGTAAAGTCAACTTGAGGGAGTGAATGCTTTCCTTTAACCATGTGAGTTCTTGGCAGCAAACTCCTTCACATAAAACACTTTACCTGCCTTCATTTTATTTTTGTGAGGCAAAATTTTGTGATATCTCTACTGGCCTCAAACTCACTGATTTACCCAGATGCCCTTAAATGTAGAACTTTCCTGCCCAGCCTTCCATATGCTGGAATTACAGGCATGTGCTACGATTCTTTACTGATCTCATTTTTTAACTGAAAAACATAATAAAATAGCAAGAGATACAGTGGACAAATTCACTCTTTCCTAATCCAACATCAATTCCATTCACACCTGCCTTATATGAGAAACTAATTTTTCTAAATTGTGGCTTTATCTTTCCAAAGGTTTTTGCTCTGAACAAGAGAGATGGCTCAGAGTTTAAGAGCATTTACTGCTCTTGCAGAGGACCTGAGTTCAGTTTTTAGCTCCCACATGGCAGCTCAAAACCACTTGTAACCAAAGTTCCAGGAGACCCAGCATCCTCTTCTAGTCTTCCCAGGCACCAGACATGCATGTAGTGCGCACACACATATACATACATGAGGGCAGGCAGACATTCATACACATAAAGTTAAATGAATCTTCTCATCAGAGGCTTTTGTCAAAAAGTTGCTATTGTATGTACCTTTTTATTTCTCTTTTTCCACCAAACAAATGTTGTTTACACTCTTTTGCCTTTTCTCTTCTTTCTTCCAGCTAGTGCATCCCTGGACTTACTGCATATTGCTCATGGAGTTGTTTGTTCCTTTCACAGCTGGATGGCTGACCACTATGCAGATGCTCTTCGGGATATCTACACAGTCTCCTGTGAGTGGTACTTCGAATTTTTTTTTTTCCCATTATATGTAATGCAGTTTGGGGAGAGTGAACCGACTGCCCAAAGAAAAATTCAAAGCAGAAAAGCTCAAATTCAAAATTCTGGTTTATTCATTGATCCATGCATTGGACAACTATTATTGGGAATTGGAAACTAATATCAGAACACTAGTCAACGTGATGTGTTAAGTCACTTGAGTTAATGAACATGGGTTGCCTCCCAGAGAAGTTGTCTGGGTTTACACGCATGGGCAGTTGGTGCGAAGTAAAAATGCTGGGGAAACTGCTTTAGGAAACTGACTTTTCATCACTTCTTTCACTACACAGACACCGTGCTCATTAGTTTTTGACAACTTGACACAAGCTTGGGTCATACAGGAAGAAAGAACCTCAACTGAGATAATGCCTTCACCAGCTTATTGTGTATGCAAAGTCCGAGGTGGCATTTCCTTGATCAGTGTGATTGATGTGGGAGGGCCCAGCATGTTGTGGGCAGTGCTAACCTTGGGCAAGTGGTCCTGGGCTGTGTAAGAAAGCAGGCTGAACAAGCTTTGCAGAACAAACCAGTAAGCAGTGTTCCTCTGTGGTCTCTGCTGCAGTTCATGTCTCCAGTTTCTGGACGTGTGGTGCCTCGGTTTCCCTCAATGGTAGGCTGAGTCTGAAAGTGTAAGTTAAATAAATCTTTTCCTCTCCAAGTTGTTTTTAGTTGGGTTTATTACAGCAATAGAAGGCAAACTAGGGCAGACATGTTGAATAATTATGTCACTAATAATTAAAGTCTCTGCCCACAGGTCTGAGGCAGAACTGAAGGACTTATATAGCTGAGTAACCTAGTGCCCTACTTCTTTTTTTGTTGCTGTGATAAACACCATGTCCAAAAGCAACTCAAGGAGGAGCACACTTCAGCACACAGGTTGCAGCCCATCACAGCAAAGCCAAAACAAGAAATCAAGGTGAAAGCTTGAAGCAGAGACCCTAGAAAAATATGATTCCTGGCTTGCTCCCAGGCCACCTTTTAGACAGCCCAATCCCACATGCCCAGGGTTGGTACTGCCCACTATGAGGTGGACTCACCTACACCAATTAGCATTCAAGAAGAATATCCTCACAGATGTGATCAGGTCACCAATGGCCAGTTCTTCTTTCGAGGTTCCATCTTCCCAGATGGGTCAAATTGACAACCAATGTTGTCAAGTGACAACCATCACACACCGAGGCTTACTTTTTCATGTTGATAGTCTTAAATACATATAGGTCACAAAATACATTCACATTCATAATGTATATATGAGCACATATAACACATAGTAGGATCTCCTTATCTGTGAGATGTGTGAATTTAAACAACTTAAAATAAAAATTATACATAAATTAATTGTATCTGGACAGTACATCTAAAGACTTTTTCCTTTGTTCCTAATCCCTAAAAATATACCCTAACCATCATTTACAAAATGTTTACATGCATTAGGCATTAAAACACATCTAGAAAATATCTTGAAGTATATGGGAGGCTGTATGTAGTTTACATGAAAATATGAAAATGTGTCTGCTAAAGGTCCTATACATACTGAGGGAAAATTTATTTTTTAGATTTGTTTTATGTGCATCTTCTTTTAATGTCAGGCTCCTGCCCATCAAGAAGGTGTTCAAGCTAGCTGGTCCATAAGCAGTATTGGAAATTGCCCACAACTCAAATCCTCAGAAAGCTAGAACACTGATAATTTCGAAGGTCACACAGTTTTTACTATTCAGTAGGAGCCTAGGACACACATCCTGTCTGAAAACCTTCCTTTTCAACAGTCAGAAGTGTAGTGAGGTTTAAGCACCAAGAATACAGTAGGTTTGGTTTCTTATATGCAGGGCCAAGCCTGCAATAAGCTGTAGTAAGCAAAAAGGAACCCGAGAAATGAGTAATGCAGAGACTGCCAAGGATAGAGCTGGGGGTTTGGGGGGGGGGGCGGTGGCAGGGAGGATAGCACTTCCTAACTAGCAGTTGTTATTTTAAGTGGTAGTTATTACCGCTATCAGCATTGATGTGTGTGCCTGTGTAATCACCACTGCCACCTCCATCAAGGTCCCCTCTATTTCCCAAAATCTTCACTTCTAGACAGGAGCTCCTGGACCTCTCAGGGTGTCGACTTCTCAGAAGGCAGGAAATCCCCTTTGGAAACTCTTCTGGCTGCTAGGCACAGACCCCGCCCCCGACGCGGGCGCCCCCCTGCGGGTGAACTGTGTCCTCCGGTTTCGGGTTCCCGGGCAGGGCTGCCCCGCCCTCCAACCCTGGGCCCGCCCAGCTCCCTGCTGCGGGCGCTCTGCCACTGTCCGCGGCTCTCCATCGAGGACCATGGCGAGGTTGAGCTGGGGATACGGCGAGCACAACGGTGAGCACGGGCTCCAGCGGGGACGTGTGCAGGTCGGCGGGAGCTCTGAGCCCGGTGGGTGGGTGGGGGTCGGGGCCGGGGTTCCCTGTGTTCTTTCGGAGCCAACAGGGGTGTTCAATCACTTCACTCAAAAAGCCCACCACTGTCCGGAGAAAGCCAGAGAGGTCAGAAGTCAGATGACAGACTTGTGAGGAAACAAGGACAACTTCAGGGCAGCACGAGCACTGGTCACTTGTTGAAGAAATCTTAGTAACTTGTAATTTGCATACTGACATGAAACTTACTTAGGGCTTGTTCTTCACTGTTCTTTCGTGCCATACCTACCCTTTCAGAGACCAAGGCTTAGCAAATGATTATAGAAATCATAACGTGGCGCTAAGTGTACTTATTGATAAGCTTCTCAATGAGATGGGTACTTTTCTTCATATCGTAAATGTATTAGCGATAAAACATTTTTTTCTTGTTGGTCAATTTAATTGAACTGATTACTTCAAGTAATTATTCAAAAGAATTGCAAAGACATACCGGGAAAGCATTGACAGAAGTCTGTCAAAGTGCAGTTTGCAAATAATATTAAAAACTTTAATCAGCATGTACATTATTGGATAGAATTCTACAGTACATTTTATGCAAAATTTACTGAAATTTTTCCTTTCTTTTATCTTATTTTTTCCTTTTTGTGTT
The DNA here is from genome assembly GCF_003668045.3 of Cricetulus griseus. Lineage (NCBI taxonomy): Eukaryota > Metazoa > Chordata > Mammalia > Rodentia > Cricetidae > Cricetulus > Cricetulus griseus. The sequence goes on along the minus strand of NC_048595.1, from coordinate 134,409,778 downwards.
AAGACAGGGTCCCACTCTGTAGCTTAGACATGGTCATCCCCCTGCCTTAGATGGAAAATTTTCATTTCTAATTGTAGCTTGCTTGAGACTGTGATGACTACTACTTTTAAAATGGCACAGGATGAACTTTAGAATTTTAAGGATGAAATTTCTAATTTCATTTCTTTTTGACTGAAGTCACGATAGCAATCTTAATATTTCGGCATCTTCTAATTTGTATTTTGGAAAGACAGTCTTCACACATTTCATTTTTGTCTTTGATAGAATCACTCTTATTGTTATTTGGAGTTATAAGGTTGTGCTAGCCAGTAGGCGCTGATTGAACCCTATAGGTAGAAAGTGTTGTTTTCAATAAAATTCTTCTCCAGAAAACTTAAAAATTCATCTTAGAAAAGACATTAGCAAGGAGTCATTTTTACATTTTATTCAATTTTTAATTTGAAAAAAGATTTATTCATTTTCTTTTTAAAAATGTTTATTAGTATTTGGGTTTCATGTATATTTGTGCACCACACACATGCCTGGTACTTAAGGAAGTTAGAAGCTGGCATTGGATTGCCTGGGACTGGAGTTACAGATGATGGGGAGCCATCACAGGTAACTGGCAAGAAGAACATGTGCTCCTAACAGCTGAGCCTTCTCTCCAGTCCCCATTTGACATTCTAGCTAGGACTTGTAGACTGGTTCTTCTCTTTTAGATACAGTGGTTTTAAGAGGACCATGCCTTGAAGGTAGATTTTGTTGGGAAAATTCTGTTGGGATATGCTGCATCCTAACTAAGCAAGCCTTATTCTTTTTATTATTTAGTCATTGGCAAAACCATTGAGTGGGCAGATTAAGGGGATCTTGAGTTGAGAGCAGTGATGAAATGGAACCAAAGCAGAACTCTGGACAGATTGCGCAGCCCCCAAGCAGTTGTCACTTCTTCCACTAACCTCTGATCATTTTTAATGGTTTAGGACATGTGACATATCCAAACATGAGATATCACTATAGATACTCAAAAATTCCCTAAAACACTGAGGAACCACCTGTCTTTCATTTAAGAATGACATTTAAGTGGATTTCAATTTAAATGTGCTAGAAAATGTACAACGGCTGGTCTCTTTTAAGAGATACAATAATGCAATTGAATAGATAATATTGGCCATTTGATCCAAGTTTTTTTTTTTTTTATCTTGCATAGTTTTGACTTCCCAATAAACATCGCTGGTTGTGAATGACTAGGAATTGATGAAGAACATGATTAGGAAGTGAAAACAGCCCCTTACCTGTTGTAAAAATGTTTGCACATTGTGATGCATGCATCGAATATTTGAAATCTAGTGCTCATTAGATTAATTAAATGTGGTGGCCATGAAATAGAAAGATTTTCTATATTAAACAAGAAAAGTGAATTGTGTGCAGAAAGAGTACTCATGCAGAAAGATAAGTGTAATGGTCTAATAAGAAAATGTAATGCCCTTTGTACAGTGCCTTCTGAGGATTATTAATGCAAAATTGCTATGACCCAAAGTATCTGGTTCACAGGGTACCTATTGAACAGGGTGTGTTGTCATGTGTTCATGTTGCAGCTATTTTTTTTCAGAAACCCATGTGAGAAACAATGCTGTATTTATTGACACAGCACAGCCATTTTATTTGGGTTATTCTGTGTGAAAGATTTGTGTGGGTGTTGGGTAGACCAGTTGTACATCACAAGTAATTGAGCTGAGCAGAGTGATACCTGAGGATATCTGTGAGTGGTGTAATAAGCAAAAACTAACAGGCAGTATCTTTAGAATGACTGCCTTGTTTGATGCTTAACACCATCATTTCATCTCTCTACTCCATACATTTCCTGGCCTCTGGAGCAGCCAGGGCACATTCTTGATTCTGACATGGAATTTCTTTGTTTGCAACAATGAATTGTACTTTTGTTTTAGTTTGGTAGTTGGGTACCTTTGGGGAGTATGTTATGAAATGTTAATATTCTTTTACCTATAAGCACATTTTAATTCTGAAAACAACTTAAAGCAAATAATAGTCTTTCCATACCCACAAAACAATAGTCTTGGTTAAAATATAGGTACCAGGGCCCTGACAATGAGGATATTACTTTTTCTAATCTTTTTTTGGTGGGGGAGGTGGGGGTATATGGGTGACTTGCTTGTGTATATGAGTGTTTTCTTGTATGTGGGTGTATTTGCATGTGCATGTAGAGACCAGAGATTGACCTTGGTTGCCATTCTCATTTGTTCTCTGCCACCTTATGCATTGAGGCACAGTCTCTCACTGAACCTAGAGGTTCATAGTTCAGTTAGTGTAACTAGTCAGCTTGCTCCAGACACCCTCTGTCTCTGCCTTCTCGGTGCTGCATTACAAGTGAGCTACCACACTCACCTGACATTCATGTGGATGAAGAGGACCCAAACATTTGTGCTGCATGAATTAAGTGCTTGTTATCAACTTTAACTTGTTGAATGAAGAACTTACTTAGCCCTTTCCTTTTGGTCCTATGCATATCAGGCCCTATTCACTGGAACGAATTTTTCCCCATTGCTGATGGTGACCAGCAGTCTCCGATTGAGATTAAAACCAAAGAAGTGAAATATGACTCCTCACTCCGACCTCTTAGTATCAAGTATGATCCTACCTCAGCTAAAATCATCAGCAATAGTGGTCATTCCTTCAATGTTGACTTCGACGACTCAGAGGACAAATCAGGTTGGCTCTTTTTGTTTATCTGTTGTGGTAAGACTTTGGATAGTTCGATTTATTCTCCCATGTTTCATTCTAGAATTTTCAAAATTGAAGCATATTTTTCCATGTGAATTCAAATGTTATCTATTTGGACCTTAAGATAATGTTACCATAAAATAGTAGAGAAAGTTTGTGGGAAAAAGTATGCTGGATGATATTTTTAAAAAATGTTTTTAGGTTATTATTACTTAACTGTGAAAATATTGACGTTTAATAGTATTTCATAAGTGATTTTAATGCTTTTTTCTGGAAATTTTAAATTGTTTTAGATTTATTTGTTTATATGTAAGAATGTGTACTGTGGCGATTTCTAGAAGTTATGATGGCCGTGAGTCCCCATGTGGGTGCTGGGAATTGAACCTAGGTCCTCTGTACAGTGACAACAAATACTCTTAACCTCAACTGTTGAGTCATTTGTCTAGTCCCCTGTTTCTGGAAAGTGTTTGGTCAGGATTGTTTTACTAATTATGGTAAACCTATAGTACTAAGAGATTTGCTTTTTAAATTTTTTTTTGTGCTTGCAATCATAATATGTATGTATAGTAAATGACATACAGAAATGTAGGATAAAATTGTCTATCCTTACAGTTTATTATTATGTAAGCAGTGTGACACTCTTCCTCAACATTTAAGTGTATATATATATATATTTAAAGCCACACATGTATAGACAGGCATGTCATATTATTTTACGCTTGCTTTTTAAATTATGTTCAGACTAATGTTATATTACTCAGAAAATTTTTCCTATCAAAATATTTTATCCATTTTTTCTATTAAAATGTATTGCTCTAACACCCTCGATAATAGATAAGATATATCAACTACTCTTTTATCATAATTTATAGATTATTATCCTAATAATGGACATTTAAGAAGGAAGGAAAGTAGAGATTTAATTTAAAAATAGAAACACTTGAAGCATCTATCGTTAAATTTTTCATTACTTGTAGTAAAAATTATATTTAATTTGTTCATGGGTCATATCCTTCACAACATGAATTGTGGACTCACAAAGTAAAAATTTAATTCACTTGTCAGCTTATTACCTAAAGGGAGAATAAAATACTATTTACTTAAAATGAATATTTAATACTCTTTAAGCCTATCTGCTACCAAGTATAGATGATACTGTGTTAAAGATATATATCCAAGTGGAAATATGTGAAAACTTTCCTGTCATTCATGTTTGCATGCACCTATATAATGAATGTACTTATGTGTTTAGTGTAGGCTCCAAGGATTGAACTCAGGTCATTAGGCTTGCCTGACAAGCACCTTTATCCCCTGAGACCTGTCATTAGCTCCCCATTAAGGATTTAAAATATTTAATCATTACATTCATCAACTTTCAATGGAAATCATAATATCCTACTTTTGTAGAAAGCATTGTTGTTAGTAAAACAATGTAAGCTTATACAAGCGTTTTCTTCACATTTATCAGATCATCACAGTGATATCTTTCTGGAGACCTGCAGAAAAAAATAAAGAAAAATGAATTTGATGTTCCTTTTTATGTGAAACAGAAAGGGAAAACATGCCTTATATGTATTCAACTTTATTTCCTCCAGGCTTACACAATAGGTGTGCTTGGTGTACTGAGAAGTTTGGAAAAGCAGCCCAAAACTTCTAATTATCAAGTTGCACATTTATAACAGGATACTTTTATAGTATTTCAATATATAGTATTTTATAGTATTCAATATATAGTATTTTATAGTATTTCACGGGTGGCTCCTGTGGTGTTCTGGGATAACTTCATCCAGAGCTTTCCAAACTGTTATAACTGCCAGGTTGGCATCTCTTGACCTCTTACATTAGTGTTTTATTTGTAAGAGATTTCTTTTTGGAAATTCTAAATGAAAGCAAATAATAGCAGGTATAACTTTGGAGAAATCATTACTTGTTTTAAGAAATAAAATAGAGACACTAGCTTATGTCTTATTTTTAAAAGATTTATTTATTCATTTATTATGTGTATAGTATTCTGCCTCCATGTATGCCTGCACATCAGAAGAGGGCATCAGATCTCATTATATGTGGCTATGAGCCACCATGTGGTTGCTGGGACTTGAACTCAGGACCTGTGGAAGAGCAGTCAGTACTCTTAACCTCTAAGCCATCTCTCCAGCAAGAGGCAATAGTTTATTATTTGCTCATCTGAGATGGTATCCCACCATTGTGCAGCATACCTGCAAATTCCTTCCCTTGTGAGGTGTTTATCAGTCTAGTTGTCCATGGAACCTGGGAGAATGGAGCCAATAAATGAGGTGGACTAAAATCTCATGTGGTAGCCAACATTATTCAAAGCAGCAGACAATTTATTCTCTGAAGGTTAAGAGGAGTAACATGAGTAAAATGTCCAGTGGGAAGGGCAAGTCTCATGTGGTGGGCAAGTCTCACGTAGCAAAAACCTGTTTTTCCATAGAGGCATATAGAGGATCTGGGCAGCAAGCAATGACTGCTACTTCCAGGAGGAGCACAACAACATGTTCCAAGAACAATTCTATGTTTTTGAAAAAATTGAGGTCACAAAACATATCTTATTTCCTTAGAGTTTTCTCACAAGCACTCAGACTTCTCACATGGCTCCATTCTTTATGACATCTGATAATTTTTATTTAAATAACTTTTATTTCATTTATTTTACATACCAACCAGTTTGCCCTCCAACCTCTCCTCCTGTCCCCTCCCTTTTTGCTATCTACCTCCCTCCCTAACCACTACTCCTCCATCTCCATTTAGAAGCGGATAGCCTCCCATGGGCTTACATAAAGCATGGCCCATCAAGTTGAGGCAGGACCAAGCTCCTCCCCTTACATCAAGGCAGGGCCAGGTAATCATTAAGACCATTCTTGAACTTTCTGACAATGAGGCTGAAGTAGGAGGGTAGCAAGCCAGCCTGTCTAAAAAGTCAAAAAGAAGCAGTGGTGGTGCATGCTTTTAATCCCAGAACTCAGGAGGCAGAAGCAGGTGGATCTGAGTTCCAGGACTGCCAGGGCTGCATAGAGAAACCCTGTCTCGTCTCACCCTCCCACAAAGAAAGCTAAAAAGAAATTGTCACTATTAATCTTGTACCACAGTTTAGCTGTTTTATTACAGACCCTAAGGATATAGGGTTTGTTTGTTTGTTTGGGTTTGTTTTTCAAGACAGGGTTTCTCTGGCTGTCCTGGAACTCTCTCTGTAGACCAGGCTGACCTTGAACTCAGAGATCCATCTGCTCCTGCCTCCCAAGTCCTAGGATTAAAGACGTGCACACTACCACCACCTGGCTAAACCTAGATATTTTAAGCTCACTTTTCCTTACCTGATTTTTTGGAAGACTCCCATTCAAAAGAATAGTCTTCCCCACAATTAGGCGTTTGCTTATTATGAATTCACTTGGATATTTTACTGAAATACTGACCTGTGCAGTCTGAATATGTAACCGGTAAAACAATCCCCACTGCTTAGCCAAGCAAAGTCGGCTAACCTGACTTTAACTGTAACCTCTACAGCCATTGTTCTTGGATGTCTCCCTAACAATGTATGTTGTTTGTATCACTTTCTTTCTCCAGAGCCAGCTTGCCTGAGTCTTCTCCCAAAGTCAATTCCACATTGATTACTCAAGCTCTCTAATCTCCTTTCTATCAGCAAGCGAATGACTGTTTGGCCAGCTCAGATTTTGTTATGCAACAGCAAGGAAGAAAAGCACAATAGAGCCCTTGACTACTTTCCTTCAGGTGCCATTCCATCCTCAGTCAGTGCAGGGCTGTGTGGAATATATGACTGATGTCACTTAGGGGAATCACAGTGAATCGATTTAAAGACAAATCAAATATCTTATTCATTTATTCATCACACATGTGCATCTCGTCTGATGGTGCACATACATCACTCATATACTCTCTGATATCTGTTGCTAAGTCTTTGTTTCCCCAGTCTGACACAATCTTCCTGTATGTGGTGGTGTTTAGTGAAGTTTATAGTGTATTTAACATGCAGCATTTCCTTTCTGTCCCTATATCTGCAGCATACAACAGAATTAGGCAGAAATAGTTTACAACTCTCTTCTGTTCCCCTTCATTCCTCTCCCTTTCTTTCCTTCCTCCCTTCTTTTCTTTTTCTTTAGTTTGTCACACAGGCTAGCTTTAAACTCACTGGATAGCCCAGGGTGCCAAGATTACAGGTGTGTGCCCCTGTGCCTAGTTTAGGACTGCTTTGTAGTGTGTTTCTATATACTTTTGATATAATTTTATTAACATAATCTTAGAGATTATATTTGCTGAAGGAAAACACTAAAATATACTTCATCAAAGTTACAAAGACATCTTGGAGTTTTAAAAAATACTTTAATTTCTTCCTATATTTTATGTTTCTTCACAAATACAGACTCCAAGCACAGAAGGTGAGCCACTCTTTATGGTTATAGCAACAGCCATACCATGGTAGCAGTGGGTAACACATCCCCAGTATTGTTGTGTGCCAGGCCTTGGAAAGTGTCTTGCTTACCATGTTTCTTCTATTTGCACAGTGTTCTTAGGGAGATTGTGTCACTCTCTCCAGTAGCTAGATGAATAAGTCACAGATTAGAAGTTAGGTTTTGTTCAAGACCATGCAGATATAGAAAGTTCAGACCCTGGCCATCCATACATCCTGCAGAGCCTATATCGAATCATATAAGCTGTTGGGTTCTTCCAAGCTCACAAGGAACCCTTTTTGCATTTCATATTCTTATTCAGAGAATCTGGCTTGCTTTCAGTTAAACAGAGCAGATTTTCACTTTGGAGAATTCTAATCTTTTCTCTTTGCTCTCTGTGGGTGTGCTGTGACTTGCCAAGCATTCCACAAAAAAATCTACATGGTGTTTGTTTTCATTCTTTTTATATGTAAAGTTGGATCTATGAATGCAAACTGAACAAATTTTAAAGACAGAAATGTGTTTAGTGGTTCAGGGAGAAGTTACGGGGTTTTGATGGGATGGGTAAATGTTGGTTTTCTTGCTAACCATTTAAAATGTGTTGGTATTTAGTTCTGCGTGGAGGTCCTCTCACTGGAAGCTACAGGTTGCGGCAGTTCCACCTGCACTGGGGGTCAGCAGATGACCACGGCTCTGAGCACGTGGTAGATGGAGTGAGATATGCTGCAGAGGTAAGCTGTACACACAGCCTATTCCATAGGGGAAGCCTTCCATAGCCCTAGTAGTTCCTCAACTGCTTAGACACCTGTGTCTGAGACAGCATTGCTCACCTAACAGGAGAGCTCCAACTATGACCTTTCATAGCCTTAAACCAACTCTGAGAGCTTAGTGTTGGTTATATATTCAGAAAAGAGTAAACTGAGCTTAATATGGTGTTGTATGTCTATAATCCCAGCACTGGGGAGGTCGAGGCAGGAGGATCAGGACTTCCAGGCCAGCAGCCTAGGATATATGACAAGATTCTATCTGACAAAACCAAACCAAACAGCAATAACACAAAAAATAACAAGAAGTGTGTTTGTTGGGGTGTGTGTGTGTAAATTGGAGACTTACTGGGAAAGAGAGAGTTATCAATTGAGGAATCATTGTGATTTCCTTTATTCAAAACCCAAGTCATGTGACATTAAACTTCATCTGTTGGATTTTCCTGCAGGGCCAGAGAGAAGAGAAACATCTGTATTATGTTCAGCTCTGTGCATATTTGACACAGACATAAATCATCCATGAATCCAGCTCACATTCCATATATAGCAACTATGGTGCTTAAGATTAAGCTGTAGGAACATGAACTTCAGATTGCATTTGCAGGAATCTAATGCAGCCTCTGCTCACTGTACAGAACATGGATGAACAGCACTGAGGGGACACTGGTCAGCTCCAACATGGCATACGTGGCTCTGGCAGGCCTTGCCCTTCTTCCCAATTCCTTTGCCTTGCTAAAAACCATTAGATAACATCCTTAAAGCTCGCCACTAAGGTCTATTCCTTTATTTGGTTACTTCTTCCTTCTGTTTTGGAAGGTCATGCCAGTGGGTCTTGACTCCTCCTGAAGCTGACTGCCAAGGTCCAGCTATTATAGTATTGAAGCCCAGCAACCAAAGGCCCCCTTTGGCTCACCTAATTAACATGCCCAATGAAAATTAGACACTTCATTCTAACAGGGGATTTCCCCCCTTTACCCTTATAAATGCCATTTTCCTATGGGCCACATCTGTCTCCGGAGGCAGTCCTTTGTCTCTTCAAGACAAATATCCCTTCTCCCTCTCTCTTGTTCCCATCCCCTTCCCCCTCATCCTCTATCTCCTGTCTTTGTCTCTTCTTCCCTGCTCTTTGTCCCTCTGGGGCAAATAAATCTCCTTTGTGCTGAGAACTTGGTCTGGGGTCCTGAGCTGATACTATTCCTTTCAAGCACAAAATTAATGATCCATTGTCTTGTTCCCCTTTCTTTGATGAGGTAGTCCTTTTTGTAAAAACTACATTTATTACCAACGCTATGACTAAATCCTCTGCTTAAAATACAGAGTGTGATATACCTCATCTTAATACCATCAAATAGCACTGAACTTTACTGAGAAATGAAAGCCAAGTCTTGCATGACTCAAAAAAGTCTATTTGAGTAAACCGACCTTGGCCTGTGAATCATCTAGGCAAGATTGAGCAGTTAGTTACCATGTACATCCTTAAGCTTTTAATGTTTCCAGGCTTGGTAAGACACCTAGGATAACACTGTTCAGAAAAACCAGCAAATGGAACTTCTTTTCCAGTTTCCATATTTGTTTGAATGTGTACCTGGCCTCTGAGGCTGGCATCTAATGTGTCCATTTTGCCAGTGTTTTGTGTTGCAGTACATGCCCTGTCCTCTGGGGAGAGGAGTGAACTGATAGGTGGAGAATTCTCTGGCATAAATGATAGCATATGATCTGAAGAGTGGCTGTGGGGTTAGGAAAGGCTTCTTTGTGAGGGTATGTAAGTTGAGACAAAAGGACAAGGAGAAAGCACTGTGAGAAAAATCTTGACTTACAGTGCTTTCCAGGGAAAGGCCATAGCAGAGAAAAGTGCTGTGAGGTAGGAATGAGGTCAGCATGCTAAGGAAGAGAAAGGCTTCGCTTTCCAGGACTGGGATTGGTAAGAGAGAAAAGGGGGAGGACCCTGACCTGCATAGCACTGACCTGTTCTGCTTTCTATTTTCTAAAATGTATCTGACTGCCAAGTGGAGAACAGGCTGTTGTGGGGCAAATGTTGAAGAAGGGAAACAAAGCACAAGACTACGGAAGAGTTGAGGTGAACAGCGATCATTTAAGCAGGAGTGAGAAGACACTAGTGCGGTCTATGATATACTTGGAGGACCATGTCAGTGGTGCTTGCCTATTGCAAGAATAGTGAGCTTCAGCGGCCTGTAGATACAAACCTGGACTTTAAAGAGGATGTCAGTGCTGGAAATGCTAATGTATGGGAAACTGTCACATTTGGCCTAAAATTCAGAAAATCCCTTCCTTCTCAGCTCTGGAGATGGCTCCAATGTGTTATTAGCTCTTCTAGACACCCTTGCTTAAGAACATAGCTGTAATCAAATTATGTGCCATTATGAAAATGTGTACCTGGCATTTTCAACAACAACAACAACAACAAAAAAAAAAGAAAACAGACGTATAAATCACAACACATGATAATGTAATGCCTCAACTATGATTTGTGGCATTATAGACAGGTTAAAGAAATCTCATCATGAAAAAGTTTGTGCCAACACATATAGTGCTGGTTTGAATGAGAATGCCCTCATAGGCTCATGTATTTGAGCACTTGGTCCCCTATTGATGATGCTCTTCGGGGAAGTCTAGGAGGTTCGGCCTTGCTGGGGAAAATAATGTCACTGAGGGCAGGCTTTGATGTTTCAAAGACTCTTGCCATATTCAGTGTTTTCTCTTTCTGCTTTGTGCTTATAGTTCTAGATATGAGCTCTCAGCTTGCTGCTCCAGCCACCATGCCTAGAAGCAGCTTGCCGCATTTCCCTACAATCATAGACACTAACTCTCTGGAGCCCCAGGCCCAAATCAAATAAACTCTTTTTTTTTTTCTCTAAGTAGCCTTGGTCATGGATCATAGCAACAGAAAAGTAACGGATTCATTCTCATGGATATATAAAGTATAGGTTAATAGTCTGTGTTGGAAACTATATTTGGTAATTGTTCATCCATCATTATTATATTTGATATGAACTATCCCCCACAAGCCCACTTATTGAAAAGTTTCCTCCCCAGGGTAGAGTTATTGGGAGGCTGATGAACCTTTGAGAGGAGTGGCCTCAGAGGAAGTCCTTGGGTCATTACCAGTGTGCTCTTGAGGGGCATAGTGGGACCTTACCCCTTTGCTTGACTTTCTGATTCCCGGTGATGAGGTGACCAGTTTTGCTCTGCCAGGCACTCCAGCTGAGATATGCTACTTTGCCATAGATTAAAAAGCCAGGGGCTAACTGATGGTGTACTGAGTCCCTTGAGGCTGTGAGCCTGAATAAACTTTGGCTTTTTAAAAAGGGATGACTTCAGGACAGATGAAAAGCTAACACCTTGAGGTAGGGGAAGCACAAATCAGGTTTCCACATTAATGGTAGATTTTTGTCATGCTACTTGGCAGCATATTTTGCATATTACAAATGTTCATCTTAAAAGCACTAAAGTTAAGTAATATATTTAGAAATAATTTTACCAATAAGTAAGAATCTTTTTGTTTTCTTAAAGAGCCTCTGGCTGGCCTGGGACTCACTGTATAGACTAGAGTGACCTCAAACTCATAGAAATCTACCTGCCTCTGCTGGGGCTCAAATGTTGGAATTAAAGGTGTGTGCTACTACACCCTGTGGGAAGAATTTTAATCTGATTATTGTGGGGGCTAATTACCTGTCATTCATCCCTAATCAACATCCCTGTTAGTCAGGGAGTAAGAGGATGTTAATTTGTTTACTTTTAATGTGGGGGAAAAAAGCCAAAATATGAAAGTCATACCAGTTGCTTTGTAGAGGTATTATAAGGTCATATGGGGGAGAAGAGGCCTTTTTTAAAAATCAGATTTTCTTGCTCTGGTTTCTTATCATATTTCAAACAGTTGTTGTTTAGTCAGCAGAAGGGTGTATACATAGGAGATTTCTTTCTTTGTATTTACACACCCATTTTCTAACCAGTTGTGTTCTTGACTCTTTGATGCCATTTCTCACTAAGCGAGCTATTTAAGGAGTTGTTGTAATTGGCATTGAGCCATTTGAAACAACTTTAGCACCTCAACGGCCCATCCCCACAGTGGAACGTTCTTTATCTCTCCTGAGCCATGTGAACCTGTTTCAACATCCAGTATTTTCAGGATTCTTCCTTCCCTCTACTATCTCACACCAACTAGAAATGTGGTATAGAATCCACTTCCATATGTGTCTTTCAGGATATCCCTTTGTTTCCTTTGATTACACATGGTTGTTGCACTACTTTATAGTTTTATAGTTGAGTGTGTGTGATAATTTTTATCTAATCAGAAACTCTTCATATTAGTTGCCTATAAGATGTGGAGTTTAATTTGAAGGATGGGGATAAAAGTATGCATTTGAATATGCCAAATTCTCTCTGTGACAATTGGCTGTGAGGGTGATATGAGCATGAAGGCTGAATGAGTGCTCCCTTCCTGAATCGACAAGCAGATCCCTAAGGATTCTTATCTAAGGTGGTCCCTGGTATCATCAGGTCCTAGCCTGTAATGACATGGGCTGGTCTTCAACATTTATGATAGGAACTAAATCTTCTGGGCATGGCATAATGCACTTTGGCTTCTCTCTGTCCTTCTCTCAAGAAGAACTGAAGTGGTTGTCAGCTTGGTTATTCTGCAAATTCTTTTTTTTATTCTTCTGTGTTCTGGATACTCATGCTCTGACATGTAGACTTTTGCAAATGTCTGCTTATATGAGAATTAAGTTGTAAAGTAGGCAGAGCCTTTCCAAGAGTCTCAAGTTCTCAAACCTCTCTCCCTTTCTCCTAATACTAACTGCTTCTTTCTTCATGTTCAGACACCTGTGATTCTTTGACCCAAAGCCTCCTTTTCCCCATGGCAACTTGCTCTTGGCAAAGGATCTGAAAATATTTATATAAGGTAGTAAATGTAAGCTGCCTATTCCAGTCAGCTCAATATGACCATGGAAATATTGTATCTCTACATCATAACACTACATGGTACCCCACAAATGTATGTAACTATCATTTAACAGTACAAATAAAAACAAGACTAGGTCTACAATAGTTTATAGTAAGGAGAATTTGCATTTCCCAACAACAAAAATTGGAGACTACAATGAAAAATATATGACAGGTCAGTTTCAGAATCAACCTTGTTATCATCAGCAGCCACTTTATAAAAAGTTGATTTCCTGTACCTGTAGAGCCCAGGCACCTCGGTGAACCCCATTGGGAGCTGGTATCTGACCCACTCCTGCTCATTTGCAGTAACTTCAGTGAGGGACAGAGGTTCCAGGTCCCATAAGAACAATATTGGGAGTGCAATAGGACTGAAGAAACTGGGAAGAACATTCAGGACATAGTAAATGAACTTTCAAATAGTTTACCAGAGATAGGCAGGACGCTGCAATCCTTCTGGTTGCATTTTATATGAGTATATTTGGAGGATAAAGAATTCTGTCTTATTTAGGGTTTCTGTTTCTGTGAAGAGACACCATGGCCATGGCAACTCGTATAAAGGAAAACATTTAATTGGGTTACCTTGCAGTTTCAAAGGTTTGGTCTATTATCATCATGGTGGGGCATAGTGGTATGCAGGCAGACATGGTGCTGGAGATAGAGCTGAGAGTTCTACATCTTGATCCCCAAGCAACAGGAAGTGAACTGTTTTACTGGGTGTAGCTTGAGCATAGGAGACCTCAAAGCCTACTCCCAGAGAGACATACTTCCTCCAACAAGGCCACACCTACTCCACCAAAGCCACACCTCCTAACAGTACCACTTCTTATGGGCTTATGGGGACCAATTACATTCAGACTACTACAGATTCCTTACCCATTTGAGGCCCCAGCACCAGACAGTTATAGCAGTGTTTCATTTGCATTTACATCTTTTGTCATGCTTTTGGGAATGTTTGAATTATGTTGTCTGCTTTCTTTTTAGCTCCATGTTGTCCACTGGAATTCAGACAAATACCCCAGCTTTGTAGAGGCAGCTCATGAGTCAGATGGACTGGCTGTCCTGGGAGTATTTCTACAGGTGAGAAACTGCTATTGCACTTTAATAGTTTTAAAGAGCAAACTGGTTCTAAATAGCTTTCAACTGGCTTTATTTAGATAGCAAACGAATTCTAAATTTAGTATTTTCCTTTTGCAGTGAACTGTAAAAAGTTCCATAATAGTTTGGAAACAGTATCTAATTATTTTTCCGTATTACCAGTTGAGGATTTTATGTGAGTAGCAAGTGATGCATCAGCAAGAATAGCAGCAGAAGTAACAGCTGAAACCCCAAGTAGAAATCTAGACTCATCTGGTTCCTGACTTCAACATTTAGATACCTAGAACATCGGAAAATTCAAGCTCATGATTCTTCAAGCTCATATTTGACCATACTGGCAAATCATCTCAAACATGCTGAACAATTGTCTTGGAAAAAAAGTCTCCAGCTTCTCCTTTTCTGATATTTGCATGGGGACAGGCAAGTCCTGTCATCATGCCTGGGGACAGTTTCTTTAGGGCGTGCTAGTTTTTCCATGCCTCATTATCAGTGTGATGTTGTAACTTGTGGAGCCAGGGTGGGACTGAGAGGCAGAGACTGGGAGTGATGTTGGGAACAGCCAGGACTTTTCCATGAACTCTAAGTGGTGGCAACAGGATACGGGTAAGGCAAGAGAGGTGCTCAAATCTTACAGGGTTTAAACCTTTAGGTAGATTGAAAACACTCCTATTAGTGAAAGGCATATGTTTTATACATTTGTATTTAGGAAGCATGTGTCTTCAGGGTAAAGCCCCTTGATCCCATACTTCGAGTAACCTTAGGCTACAAGTGGGAGATCAAAGATTTCATGAAAGATTTGGTAGTAGCCTAGTCAGTCTGGATCCGAAGAATGTCACAGCTGTTAATCATCATCCACTTTCCTAAACAGGCTTTCTCTCAAGTTAACCTGTATCTTAAATGTGGCTCAGCAGTTGAGAGTCTTCGATGATCTTCCAGGCGACCAGAGTTAAGCCCTTAGTCAGATTGCTTACCAGGGCCTGTAACTCCAGCTCCAGAGAATTTGACACCCTCTTCTAGACTTCTTGGACATATACATGACTGACACCCATATACACATACACAAAAATAAATGAAATAAAAATAAAAACAAATCTTTTGCAAAGTGTCTGAAGCATGCGAAGCTATTACTCCAAGCTTTGGAACCAGACTGTAGGTGTAGTCTGGGATACCCGTAACATCTTGTTCAGATTCTTCTGGCATAATCAACTTGTCAAGTAGAAGAGAACCTTTGTTCTAGGACAGTCACTGTAGGCTTGAGCTGGCTCTCGCTTTTAGAAAGTAATTAAGACTTAAGGACTGAAATGGAATGCTTGTGCTGATTTGCTACTGTAACTATTTCTGTTTTGGAATTTTACATTTTTAGATTGGGGAACACAATCCCCAACTACAAAAGATCACTGACATTTTGGATTCCATTAAGGAAAAGGTAAAACTAATTACTGCTTGTTAATGACTAACACCTTGCTTTGCTCCTGAATTCTTTTGGCTTCTTTTGAAATCTTACACATTAGACATAGCATATCCTGCTTTCTTTGAAGGAAGAGTCGACTTACCAGACCAAAACCAAAAATGAAAAAGTTTACTGTCACTTATCTTTTTAAAGTTGTAAAGAGCCTGACATTATCTAAAATAATTATCAGTAAATCTATACAGATTTAAGTTAATACTATAATTTTATAAATGAGACTTATAAATTATTTAAAAGACTGCTTATATAAGATGTAGTTTTTCTTGACCTGGGATATCTCTACATATTTCATAGTTGCCTATTAGTCTCTTTAAAGCCCAGGCTAAGCTTGAACTCATGATCCTCCTGCTCTACCTCTTGATTGCTAGGGTATAGGCACGTGCCTGACTCTTATCCTTCTTAAATAAGTCCATAGAATTTGTTACTTTATCTGATCCTTTTTGGATTAAGGCAGAAATGTGTTTTACTAAAATATTAATGGATGATAGTAATCACACAGAAGTTGAATATGTGTGCACCTGTGTGTGTAATTTGTAATCTGTATCAATTCTCTTTATTTTCTCAGGGTAAACAAACACGATTCACAAATTTTGACCCATTATCCCTGCTTCCACAATCCTGGGACTACTGGACATACCCTGGTTCTCTGACAGTTCCACCTCTCCTTGAGAGTGTCACATGGATTGTTTTAAAACAACCTATAAATATCAGCTCTCAACAGGTATAATAATTCCTCCAAGTTGATTGTGAGGTTCTCAGGGAAAACTGCTAAGTCATTTTTTAATGCTGTTTTTATTTTTGTCATATTTTGGAGTCTGACATTTTCTTTCATTTATTAGGTGAATGGTTGGACTAGATACAACTTGTATTCCTCCTTCCTCTCTCTCTTTCTTTCTCCTTTCTTTCTTTCCACCACATATTTCTTGAATTCGGATCTTTCTGCTTCCAGCTCCCAGGTGCTGGGATCACAGGCATGTGCCACTATTCAAGGCTCGTGGTTTTCATCACTCTCTTAATTAACCTTTTTTATAAGTCCTTACTTTAATCACTGCTCAGAAATGTTATGTTCTTAAAGTGGTTCTTAACCTGTGGGTCGTGATGTCACATATCAAATATTTTGCATATCAGATATTTACATTACAATTCATAACAGAAGCAAAATTATAGTTATGAAGTAGCAACAAAAATAATGGTTGGGGGTCACTACAACATGAGGAACTATACTAAAGGATCAAAGCATTAGGAAGGTTGAGAACCATTGCCTTTAATCTTCTTTGAGGGTGAAGCCTCAATTTTAAGGCTTGGTTATTTGCTTTTGTTTTTTGTTATTTGTTTGTTTCAATTGGCAAAGAAACAGTCCCATACAGAGAGGACAGCTAGTAGTGAGGCACCTCAAGAAAGGAAATTCTCTCCTCTCCTGTCATTCCCTAGATTGCTGCTCCCACAGATTCAGCAGTGAACACTGAGATCAGTGTCAGGCACCGCACCCTGAGAAATATGCATTCCCAGTAGCTTCAAGGAGAGGAAATGCTGTAATCTTACACCTTCAGAAGGGCAGCTCTCCTGTCACATGTTTCTACTGCAGTAATGATGGTTGAATTTTGACTTTTTTTGACAGAACTTTTGTGGGGCTGCCTGAGTGAACATTGCTAAGAGGCTGCTCTCACCTGTACCCTCCTTGGCAAAGCATTTACTCTTGCATTTTCCTTGCAAATTTTTATCTATCTTTCAAAGTGAAAGATGGTCAAATAAAGGCCTGGCTCATGCTGTTACCACCCCCATTTGTCTGTGACATGCTTATTGAGCCCTTAGAGGAGACCACAGGGACTGGAGTCTCAGGATGTCCTAAGTCCTTAGAAATGTGTTTCCGTACATTATATTTCTTAGTAGATTTTGTCTCATTTCTGTCAAGTATTTTAAAATTAGCCACTGCAGTCTTCACAGCAACAGGTCTAGTTATTTTTGCAGTGAGTCAGTATGCCTTCCTGTTCTAGGCCTGTGTATCTGCCTGGCTATGTATTCTCCACCTCACCTCCATCAGGTTAAGTGTAGTTTGCCTTTCCAAGGTCATCTCAGGACACATTTCCCCCTGGAGTGAGCACAGAGCTTGTGTTGAGTGTTTTCCCTTATTACCTTTGTATTTAGGATTACAGACAAATAACAACTTAGTGTGTATTTATTAAAATACATCATAAAAGTTTGGATGAAATCCAAGACTCCGGGAACTGGAGAGATGGCTAAGTAATTAAGAGCACTGGCTGCAACTCCCACATGGCAGCTCACAGTGGTCTGTAACTTCAGTCCCAGGGAATCCACTGTCGTCCTCTGGCCTTCATTGGACTGGGCCTGTGAGTGATGCATAGACATACATGAAGACAAAACACTCCTATACAGTAAAAACCCAGGAGACCTATGGATTTTGTTCATCATCTAATGAGAAAAACAATGGCCTGCTTCTGATATGGTAGCCTTATAAATGGGGTTAATTTTCTTCCTTTCACTGGAAAAATTGCTGATTTTTACTTATTTACTAAACTTCAAAAACTTAGTTAAGTATTATAAATTCAAGATGGCTAATTGCGGATGGATAATGCTTTCTTTCATAGTTCAAGACCATCTTTAATCTCTAAAGGCACTTGAAAAATAACTTTGAGTTATTGTTTTTCCCTCAATCCATGAACATTATCAGAGATATATATAATTTAATTTCTTTGTGAGAATAAAAGGAACCTTACTAAAAATAACTCCCTACAAAGTTAGGTATTTTAATTGCCTCAACTGTTTATTTGATGCTGTGTTATTTTTGAGGATCACTGGACTAAAATTGTTATTGTGACTTTTCATGTATGAGAGTATGTGAGAGAATGGCTTAATTTCAGAGCTCCTGGGGATTGGCAATTCCCTTAGAAACATTAACTTAAATTGGCTGCTGCTGGGACACGGTTAGATATTTCAATCTTAACCAGACTGAGGGAGATATTAAATGGCCATTCAAATTATTATTTATGGAATGAAGGATTTAAGAAACGAAGAAAAATATATTTAAAAGCTCCAGTTTCAACTTAATCATGGGGAAAGAAAAATCTAAGACAAAGCCCCGTTAGGGGCCATAACATAAAATACTTTATTTGGACTCCTTCCAAAATGTCAGGGTTTTCAAAAGCAAAATGAGACTGAGAAACTAACAAGAAATGTCAAAGGAATGCCAGGGGATTTGGCTCTGTGGTAGAGAGCACTTTTCTAGTGTCCTGAAAGACTTTGGGTGCAAACCCCAGTTCTGAAAAACAGAAGAAAGTAAATAAAAGTCATTAGGCAAACCCAAAGGCAGTCTGAGTAGAGGAGAGATAAATTAATGATACCAAGTTGCTGTCAGATCAATAGTTATAGAAAATGTACCATAGAATGTAAGAAATGATTAACAGGGAGGCCGAGTCTGGAATATGTGGGGAATATTTGTAGCTTCTTTGTAGTAGTTCTATAAATCTGAATTTTTCCTAAAATATGAAGCTTATAACAATATGAAAAAATGGAAGAATTGCTCAGTATATATATATATATATATATATATATATATATATATATAAATATCCTATATTAATGATTTAAAGAATTACTCATCAAAAATAATTTTAAAACACTTAATTCTGTAAAAATTTTTATGTATGTGTGAGAGAGATGTGGTGTGTGTGTGTGTGTGTGTGTGTGTGTGTGTATGCTGAAGTGTGCAGGTGGATGAAAAAGGTCAACTCTGTTGAGTTGGATCTTCCTTCTACCTATTTGTGGGTTCTATGGCTTGAATCCACATCGTCCTACTTGTGAGGCAAATGCCTTTACCTTCTGAGCCATATTCCCAGCCCACAAATAGTTTTCAATCTCAATGTTGGAATCTCTTTCTT
This sequence comes from Cricetulus griseus, assembly GCF_003668045.3. NCBI lineage: Eukaryota > Metazoa > Chordata > Mammalia > Rodentia > Cricetidae > Cricetulus > Cricetulus griseus. Next base: position 134,390,448 of record NC_048595.1, on the reverse strand, counting down.
TTGAAGATCACAGAGAAATATTGTGTGTATTAATTTTTCAATTCCAATGTATATTGCTGCCAGCTTTGAAGTTTACTCCCTAGTTTGTTGCTCTTTTCCTGGCTCCTAGGGTTTTCTATTGAAATTTCTTGTGAAGTTATTATTTGACCTAATGAGAAAATTAAACCTGATTTAATTTTCTTAAATTTTCTTATTTTTAATTTAAATATTTTTTTCTTGCTTAGAGTCACTTCATTGAGTTTTGACTTCCTGATTTAACTATATGCAGTAATAGACTGCTTTTGATACTTTGTATAAAAATCCCTCATTTCTTTGGAAGCTGTCTTTTTCTTCCAGGTACTCAAATGCTAAAATTCAATGTGAAAAATACTTAACATTGATCCTATTCTTTCAAAAACAGTTACTACGGCATTATTTGTATACTATAAAAGTCACAAACTTAAGTGCCTGGTTACTGATTTTGAAGATTATATTACAACCATCACAATAAAGACAGGGTAGTTCTCTTGACCGAAGAGCTTACTGTGATTTTTTTTTTTTTACACTTGTTCTTTTCCTGTCATAGGCCGAGCAACCACTCTTATGCTGTCACTACAGTTTTTCATTTTCTAGATTTTTTTTTTATTTAACTGAATCAAGCAATAAATAGACTTGATTTTTTAAATGCTGTGACAAAGGTGATCTCAGGGCCAACATTCAACCACTGCACTACATTCACACCCCGTTTTCTTTTCTTTTTTCTTTCTTCCTTTCTTTCTTTCATCTTTAAGATTATTATATAATTACATTTCTCCCTTCCCGCTCCTCCCCCCAAACCATTCCATATACACCTCTTGCTCTCTTTCAATGCATGATCTCTTTTTGCATTGCTACTCTATGTATAATATGCATATGTGTTCATATATACTCCTAAGTACAATCTGCTCAGTCAGTAAATATTATTTGTATGCATACCTAGTCTGGCGTTGAACTCATTCTATAGCTTATGCAGGCATTGAATTTATGAGCACCCTACCTCACCTTCCAAAATAGCTACAGTTACAGGTCTGCACCACAGGGTCTGGCTAGTAGATAAATTTTTGTGTTTTGCTTTTAGCATAATAATTACAGGCTTTATTAATATCACACATTTCTATTATTGGTGTAAAGTCAATTGCATTATATATATATATATATATATATATATATGTATATTTGATTCAAATTCACACTCAAAATTCTATGCAGCAATTGGACATTCAGGTTAGTGTAATTATGAATAACTTTGTTTCACATTTGAATGTAGGAGTAATTGACATGCATGCCTGGATGGGCACATTTTCTTGTCTTGAGCCAGTGCCCATGACTGTAATTACTAAGTTAGGAATACTTAATTTTATAAAGTGCCAACACATTATTTTTTGAAGTGACAGCACCTCTTTACCTTCTTCCCACCAGTGTTTTATGAGATTTCTTGTAGCTCAATCTCCCTGCTAGTATTTGATGCTGTCAGTTTTTCTAATTTAGCTTATCTGACAGGTGTGTGTGTGATTTTAGTTTGACTGTATCAGATAACTAGTGATGCTGAACACTTTTTTCATATATACACTAACTGTGCATGTATCTTCTGTGAAATATCTGTTCAAATCGCTTGCCATTCTCTCTCTCTCTCTCTCTCTCTCTCTTTGTGTGTGTGTGTATGAGTCTTGAGAGTGAGTGTGTATGGAAGCCAGAGGCCACACTTCAGTATTGCTGCTTCGGTGTTAACAATCATAAATGTTTTCTATTTGTATGTATTTACATTTATTTCCTGTCATGTCAGCCTTTCTAGAAAGTTCTATATTAGGAAAATTTTAGTTTTGAGGCCATATGTTTAGTTCTAAAATTTCTATTTGAGTTTCATTTTTATTTTAATTATTTGAGATTCTCCTTTACTTTCTAGATTTCTCCTATACAAGAAAATGTGCTTTGTTTAACTTCCTATAACCTGGAGTAGTTACAAATGCTACTTCAACATCCTTTTAAGTTACAATGTTTATTTATTTTTTTCATTGAGAATGTGCTACATTGTCTTGAATCAGGTGTCATGCAGCCTTTTCGCTTCATTGTATGTTGTAGAATCCTGGTATTCTGTTGTTTCCTCTGATGAGCATCTTTTTCTTTACCTTTAGCAAGTAATTATTTGAGGTGGGACAGAAGTTCATACTGTTTCCTGTGCCACAGGCTTGGTCTTGCTGCAGTGGTTTGGCTTGGAACCTGTCCTGGACAAGTGTGGTTAATAGATCAGTCAGAGTTATTGGCAGAGAATTTGATATTCCTCCATTTTGTCATTTTTCTTCAAGAGAAGTGCTACATTTCATCTGTGTACACCTTACACTCTGTACTGAGCCCTAGCTGGAGAAACAGATCACATTTGGAGTGTCCTCATTTCCCCTTCTTCAAGCAAGCATGCATTCTTCACCTGGCATCCTCCATGTTCGATCTCTTCCTACTGCTTTTTCTACAGCATGTCTGAGCTTTTAGCTGTCCACAGGGAGATTGCCTTGAGGATCTTAGGAAGAGCTATCAAGAAACAAACCCAAACCATTCCATTTGGGTTTTGTGGTCATATATAAAATTATGTGTCTTTGAAATTAATATACTAAGTTATGGAATATTGTTTCCCAAATGCTAGGGTTTTGTTTTGTTTTGTTTTTTGTTTTTTGGGGGAGGGTTTTTCTTTGTAAGTTGTGGTCCAGGAAGAAAATAATGTGTAAAAGAGGTCCTCATCCTTGACAGTTTGTAATCTAACAGGATGAAATAAATGTGCAGAACTGTTAGACCATGGACTGAGAATGCCACCATAGGGGAGAGAGGATGGTGGAAATCCTAATCATACACCTTTTCAGTGGCGAGACAGCAGGGGACATGCCATGAATAATAGGCACTGTGATGTTTAAGAGCTTAAATGGTACCAAATGGTTGTGTGTGGTGGGGGTAAAGGAAAGGAGGGCATTTCTGGAAGTAACAGCATATGAACATATGGCCGCAGGCTTGTGGATGTCAATGTTGAGTTTGTCAAGCAGTCCCCTTGGAGAAACTGATGTAATATGCACCCTCAGGCCTCATTACAAATTCTTGTTCAGAGGTCCAGGGTACTATATGCAGATCTGAAATTTTTTGGAATCACCCTAGTCTTGTCATTTAGGTATTCTGAGATCACCGTCACAAAAGTGACACCTGTGTTGTATCTGCAGATGCTGATCTAGAAAGATCTAGAAAAGTTAGTAAGATGGTGGTAGTCTAAGGCTCAGAATCGATGCTGCGAAGTTACACCACGTTCCCATTAAAGTGCTTGAAATGCCACTTCTTACAGAGATACCTTCTTAAATGTTTGGACTACAATGATACAATGTCCAGATTTCTCCTCAAAATCAGCTGGATTGAGCCTGGTAGGAGTGTGGATTGAATAGGGAGCATATGTTGGTGGTTGACGTATTCCTGCTACTTTATTAATGTTTCCACAATAAAAGCTAAGTGAAAGCAGATTAAAGTAAGATGGTTGTTTTTAAATTTTAATACAGTTTACTTCTGTGGCAGCCAAAGATTTAGTTGACAGATAACTTATTTGTTGAAACATCCCAGCTGCCCCTTGAGATTTCCATTACTGAGATGGGATAACTACATTGTTGGTAAGTTATTTGGGGGATTAAATAAAATAATGTAGTGTAAGGCACTTACCACAGTGTCTGGATCCCTATGATCCAGAAAGGAGATTATTTTCATTATTACTCAAATTGGCAGGCAGTGGAGAGTTCTTAAAGATAGCTGAGCACAATTGTGACACCAAATTACTTAGAGGACTCTGAAAAAAAAAAAAAGGATTTCATTTTGCTGAGGTTGCTACTAGAGGAAATGAAGATCTTAGTAGTGGAGGCCAGGAAACCAGCAAAGCAGGTCACACCTACCTTGCCCTCCAGGCAATATTGGGATATTTCTGCCAAGAATGGGTGGATGCTGAGTCAGCAATGGTGAAAGAGGGGCAAGTTTCTTGCCTGAGTAGGCCTGTGCCTACGTGACTGGATAAGATATCTGAGCCAGCCAGGAAGGTCATGAAGCCAAGAGAAATCTCAGCAGGGCTTGCCAGGTCCTGGAGAATACTAAGAGAGGCTTAGGAATCTTAGCAAATGAGCATGCTGACAGAAGAAAGGTCCACAGTAAGATGCAGTTCTCCACCAGTGAGGTTAAAGGGATGCAGAGGTAGGGATCCATAACAAGCTTCTAGAGGAATTGTAATGTGTGTGTGTGTGTGTGTGTGTGTGTGTGTGTGTGTGTGTGTAAACAAAAGTCAGTTCTTCTGAGAAATCAGTGATATCACTAGGGAGGTGTGTTGTCTTGGAAGGCGCACAGGTCACTATCTTAAGGTTGAAATGCATTCCAAACGCCATTACTTTGACTGGAGTTATGACCAGGGCTACATTAGCCTCTGTCACTGAATTTCATCAGCGATTCCTTCTCATAAGACGTACCAGTTTTCAACTAGAATGATCTACTCTAATACAAATGACTACTCATAAGTTGTAATCATTTGTCTCCTCATTACCATGTCTGGGTTCCTTAAAAAGATGTAACAGAATATCATTTTCAAAGACACAGATCTGCTTCTGAGTGGTTGACTCTGCATCCACAGGCCATGGTTATAAGCTACTGTGTTAATAGTGAGAGTCTCTTCTCTGCCTCCCTCCTGGTTGATACTGTACAAGAAATGAAGAGGATGGAAGCCTAACTGATGTGGCTCTGAGGTTAAAGGACTAAAACTTCACAGGGAACAAAGACTCTTAATATAACAGTTTACTAATTTGTCTTCATCAAAACAGCAAAAATCCAAACAAATGGCAAACCTTGTTCTAAAAAGCAGTTTCTTTTTGTAAATCATGAGGTTAAGATTACTTAGACAATTTATCCAGACTTTATTTGCAAAAGTAAACTTTTGCAAAATTGTAGTAAACAATATTAAATACCCCAAGATAATTGGAATTTCACAAATCATATTTGTAACAGACAATATAGACCTCTGGAGCAATTGCAGTAGTGTGTAAATTTATGTTTATTGATATGCAAAAATGCTTATAGCATGTATTATGTAGAAAAACAGATTTCAAATATTGGGTAGTTTGAGCACATTCTTGTAACAAAATAAGTCAGCTGTCTGTTGTAGAGTAGAGAGAGGACATATGGAAAACTGTTCTGTGAATACCAGTGTGAACTATTTAGAGCACATCCTACTTTTACAACTTTGATTCTCAAGTGTAGAATGTTTATATTCTTTATTTTAGTTCCATCATTGTTTATATAGTGAAGAGAACTGAAAAGAACATTTCTTTATGATCTGTGACTTGTAACTTAGAAACTTACATTTCAATATTTTTAGATGCTGGTAGATGAAAGATTATAACTCTTTTATCTTTTCCACACAGTTCATTAATATCAGTCTGACTTTCTGTGGTGAAATTAATTCTGCTCTAATTTTCAACAGTTGGCCAGATTCCGTAGCCTCCTGTGCACAGCCGAGGGTGAGACAGCGGCTTTTCTGTTAAGCAATCATCGTCCACCACAGCCCTTGAAGGGCCGCAGAGTGAGAGCATCTTTCTATTAACAGACACCAGTGGATCAACCCAGCCAGGAGCACGAGGGCGGCAAACAAAACAGAACTCAGTCATTCCTACTAACAGATTTCTAGACTTTCAAGTTAATAGATTCCACTTTACCAGCAGCTTTGGCACCACAGAGATCTGAACTAACTTAGCTCATCTCTCCTAGATTTACATCAACACATGTCCAATTGGTAAACATTGTTGGGCATATATTAATACCACAAAGTACACCTTTTCAGCCTTCATGACCATATGGCCAACCTTACAAACCTCAGACTGTACTAAAAGTTTGTTGTGGTCTTTGGCTGATCCTGCCACATTTTAAATGGTATTTGCTAAGACTTTAAATTCACTTTGAAAATGTTATAATTCCTAAACAAGTAGTTCTTAGAGTTTTTATGTTTCTTATTAATCAAGACTATATATTTCCTTTAATGTATTTTTTTCTCAAACTCTCCTCGTGTGTACTGTGTGATATAGTATACTACATGAGGTACACAGGGATTAAGATAGAATAATGTGTTTACTTTTCTGATCAAAGTAACATACAGCATTGGTGAGGAATTCTTCAGCATGTAAACAGCTATTTAAGGTATTATTTCATGTAATATATTCACCTAAGAATGTTAATAACCACCAAAGTGATGATTGACGTATTGTGTGGCAGTGTTAGCTGGCTCATGACATTAACACGGTTCAGACTGTCAGGTTGCACAATACTACTGCAGCAAAACCACCCTGAGCTGGTGAACAGGTTCCTGCATTTGCCCTGTGTTTTAACAGAGCAGGGAGCTGTCCTGTGTCCGTTGATTTTTCTGTCACTAGTGAAAAAATGGAACTGAGTCTCACATAAATCCCTAGGCCATCTAGTGCATTTTCCTTGTACAGCTCACATTTGTACATGTTGCTAAGTCTCTCACGTGATTTAATAAGATGCCATTTGGTTTGGTACTAGTTTTAACCTGTTCGGTTTTTTTTTTTTTTTTTTTTTTTTTGCATTTGATGAAGTAGGATGGGTACTATGTTTCCATTATGGAGTAACCCTACAAGTAACCCAATATCCATGCTTAAGACTTGAGTTATTTGTTACATTTTTGCTATTTTCTCAGAAAATGTCCCTGGGTTTCTTAATTTCAATGCTTTGTTTTAGATCTCTCTCATCTTCTAAATGTAAAGTTAATTATTGAAAATGTTCTCTGTATCTTGGTAGAATAACTTCATTTTGAGAAAATTGTATGATGAGGTCCTTTCACATAAGACAAGAGCCTGATGATTAGAACGGACACCTCAGCCATTGTTTTCCCCTTGCAGTGCACAACTTCAGCCTTGAGGAAGACCCATATACCATAAATATTTAATGAGTTAGATAGGTAAAGGTTTTATTTGATAATTTTGGTAATTCTGAGATCAATGCAGCCAAATGAATATAACAATTAAAGTAGGATATTTCTTGAAAATTTTTCAAAGGCAATATTTTTTAATCCACTTTTTTTTAACCAGACATCCTAATGGTTTTAAACATGTCAGTGTTGGGTGGGAAGGTATTTCTTTAGTTTGGAAACACATGCAGGGAAATGTTCTAGTCAGAGAATGAGTCTGTTTCATCAGCATTTAAAATGTGTGAAGGCAGGGACTCTAATGACAACTATGTGTTACACAACTGATAACTCATATTTTCACTGCAGCATGGTGTCTGCTCTGGATGTACATCTTACCACAGTGGACTAAAACTATCCACCAGCACTGGTTTCCTTGGAGTTCATCTGCTTATGTAGCTCTCTTGGAGGTAGATGGTCAGTGCTTTAAAGTTGTCATAGTAGTCTCTTTCAATAGAATTGTAAATTACTCATGTGGATGTCTTATTTCCCATATTACCTATTGATTACTTCTTGTAAAGCATTTTGTATTATAATTTAATTTGATTCATCTTTAATAAAGAAAACAAGAAAAACACTTGTCAGTAGCAAAGCTTTATATATGCAACAAATGAAACTGGATAGTATATTTTAGACTATTTAAAAGGAAATAATCTCAAATTTATAAGAACATTTCAAATACAATGCAAAGCAAACAGAACCATTTCCTCTGGATTATTTTAAAGTAAGGTGCCATCCCAAGTCCTTACAGTTTCACTGTATGCACACTAATAACCTCATGCTTTGCAACTTGGGGTAAGAGCACAGAATTCTCAACGTTGTTCAATGAAAAATGCCATTCATTGTATTGAATTAAATGGGTTTTTTTCCGAAGTGGCTGGGGACTCACCTTTGACTCCCCAAAGAGGAATTATACCAGCAATGAATCCTCCAGTCCTGCTGTGGATTGAGAGAAGTCTTCCTGACAGAGCCTCGTAATTCCTTTCTTTGCTCCCATTAAAGCAAATCACCCAGTGGGAGTCTGTGGGTTCATTAAACATTCCTGTTAAGGAGTTTGTTTTTAGTACAGGTTATTCTGGATGGAGACTGAAGCTGGTTTTTCTGAGCAGTGGTCACAGCAGGAGAGTCCAAGAAATTCTTGGGGAGTGTATGTGTTCCTGAATTCAGAAGGTCTCAGCCTCAAGTTTCTGATGGAAGGAATGACTTCTAAAAAAAAGAATCAATGAAGGTCTGTAATTTTGATGAGGACCTCTGGAAATAACAGCTTTATGCATGCAATTCCAGTCATCTGTGGTTGATTGGTGATGGAAGGAGTTGGAGGTATAAGGAAGCTGCACATACATAATAACTGTTAGCATTGAAACAATTCTACATGATGGCAGTTTTCCCACAGGAAGGCACAAATTACTCAGTATTTCAGATGGAGGGGGAAAATATTTGTAATTAATTCCGAAAGTAATGGAAAGAGCAAAAACAAAAACAAACAATACCACAGGACAGGGAGATAACCAAGAGATTACTAAGATCAGTAAGCCTCCACACTCCTTAGTGGGAGTCAGTGATTCCTGTGGTAGTCTAGGAGCCATGGCAACACACCTCAAGTTCGGTAGGCTTGAAGACCATCCTCATCCTTATCATTACAACATCCTTCATCATTTTTTATTAAGAGGACCATCTCCTCTCTGGAACCCTGCTTGAGGTAGAGAAATATGGAGAACAGTCTAGATTTTTCCAGTGGTGGACCCCAATGGGGTGGTCCTGTAAGTGGGTCACTGTGAGGCTGGACTGGAGCCCTCCAGAGGTGCAAGACCACTATCACACATCTATCGCCCCCTGGAAATTTAACAATGACTTTACTGGGTATCTTATATACTAACTACTGTGCTAGATATAAAGATGACTGAGAGATGATTCCTGCTCTTAGGCAGCTCAAATATTCCAAGCTCTGAGAACAGATTTGATCAATACAAGATACTAAGTTTATTAACTTGGGGTACTTATGGAGTATCATGGCAACAAGGAGAAGATGGATCTAGTGTTGGAGAAGTTAACTAAATCAGGAAGGTTTTCAGGTGGGATGCATTCTGAATTACCCCATTTCCTCTCTCGGGGGTTTTGAAACTGGTACATAGGGCATGAACAAATATTAGGATTATTTTGAGATGATAGAAACTTCAAAGTAGATAAGGCAATTTACTGACTCTCAGAATTAAAAGAAAAATTCCAGAGGTTGGGGCTGGAGAGATGGCTCATTGTTTAAGAGCACTTGTTGCTCGTGCAGAGAACCAGGGTTTAGTTCCCAGCAACTTCGTGGTGGCTCACAACCATCTGTAATTTCAGTTCCAGGAGAAATGATGCCTTCTTCTGAACTCTGGGACACAAGGCACACATGCAGTACACAGATGCATGTAAACAAAATATTAATACACAAAAATAAATATATTTTAAAAAATTAAAAAATCTAGACATTAAAATCAAAGGCAAAGCAAAAGCCAAGACCAAGTCTCAGTGTAATACACTCTTGGGAGTTCTATTAACCATCAGTGTATATCCATTTCCCCTCTGTGAGGCAAACTAAAATGCCAAAGGACAGGTTCTATGTCCACAAATATTAAAACGTATCTTGCCTGAATTTTCCTTGGCCAAGAGCAAATCTCCTTCCCAATGTTTAACCAAGTCACCGTAGCCAAGGGAAGACACAGATCAGGGGAAGAGGTGTCTGTATTTAATCTTTTATTATTCTCCTTAGCTACCTTTGAACTTATTCAACACACAGCATGCATTACAAGCTCCAGTAGTCTGTGGATATGTCACACAAAAAACACCAATATAATCCCAGCAAGTAAGAAGCAGAGACAAAAATACCACTGCATGTTTGAAGATAGCCTAGCCTACATTAGGAGCTCTCAGGGACGATGTGGGTGTCATGGAAGGAAGAAGAGGAAGGAGAAGGAGATGGGGTGAGAGGGAAGGGAGGGTGTGCAGGAAAGTATTTGTTGAATACTAGGGAATGAACACATGGATGAAAATAAATGCTGGGATTAATTGCAAGACTAGCATAGTTTGCAGTGTACTTTTCCCCAATGAAATAGCAGGAGCTCAAGATTATTCCAATAAAAACACATGCAATTTGCTTGCTAAAGAAACACTGCCTTGTCGATTAGGAAATCACTCCAAAATAAAGGGAGGGAAGCTTTCCTACAGCCAAGGCCACAAATCTTGGCGTCAAAGCTACCGACACCCTCTGGACAACGAGGAAAGTGCCACTGAGCAGCAGTTGTGAGTGGCTTGCTGACCTCTGGGAGAATCAGAGATACTTTAAGGGGATCAGTGAGGTCACCATTACTTTACAATAGTGACAAAATATTGCTTGCTGTTTCCTTGTTTGGATATGTGTGCTTCTTATTAAAGAAATGATGGCTAAGACTGCTTATTTCTCAGTACAATCAAGACTGTAGCAACAAACATTTCTGAGTATTATTTTCTTCACCAGTATAAAGCCAGTCTCAAAACACCTTTTTTTTTGCTATATTTATTATTTTTATGGCCAAAATGAAATAACATTTACATTATTCTAAATGAATGTCTGAAGGTTTTCAAAAAATGAAATATAAATGGGAAATGTAAACATTTGATGATTTTTCTAATTTGTTCTAACTCCGTATTTAGTTAAGAATACAAAACCCCAAACCATAAAATGTTATTAAAATGAGAACTGACTTACTCTAGCTCATGCATTCCAAAGAGCCATAGCTAGGTGTTAAGACAGGTGTAAAAGGGGCTGGGAAAAGGGCTGGGAGCTTAAGAGAATTGGTTGCTCTTCCAAAAGACCTAGGTTCAGTTCCCAATACCCACTTGGTGGCTTATAATGATCCATAACTCCAGTGCCAGGGATTAGACACTCCCTTCTGGCCTATGTGCTCACCAAGCATGCATGTGGTGCACAGATATATGTAGACTAAACATCCATAAAAGCAAATAAACATGATCAATTTAACCATGATTTGACACAGTTAGTAATAAAGCATAAAGAACACAAATCATTACTGTAACCTTTGTCCTACAGAGTAAGTCAGAAAGAAGCACAAGAACTCCTTGATCCCCAAACCAAACCTTGGAAGCAAACACTACAACCTTTTTTACAACTTTACATAAATAATAATAAAGCAGTCAAAGCCTGGGTTTTTGTCTCTCTTTTTTGAGGAAATAATCAATTAATTGATAAATAATAAAATATTGCTAGGAAACTACTTCCTGATTTTGTTTACTGAAGACATTGTGCAATAACCAAATAATAAAAACAGTTCATATTGGTCTATAAATTCACCAACTAGGTTGGATAATTGAAATTTTGATTTATGGAGAGATTTTTTAGCATCATTCTTATCCATAATATATGTAGTAATATCTAATTCTTAGTGCTATTTTGTTCTTATGTATGATTGTGACACTCGTGTGTGATGGGGCATGAAGCTTCATGATGGTGCTCAAGGACTGATAGCAGTGTTGTTTTCATCTATTTATTGAGTGAGTGAGAAAAAAATAGTGTATTAATTAGGGGTCTCTAGAGAAACAGAACTTACAGAATGAATCTCTCTCTCTCTCTCTCACACACACACACACTCACACACACACACACACACACACACACACACACACACACATATAAATATATGACTGAGAGAGAGGTGATTTATTATAATGACTTACAGGCTGTGATCTAGTGAATACCACAATTGTTGGATATGAGTGGAAAGTCCAAGAGTCCAGAAGTTTCTCAGCCCATGAGGCTGGATGTCTCAGGGGGTCTTCAATAGATGATGGAATCCCCAAGAATAGGCTCTAATGCCGGTGAAGGAATGAAAAGACTTGCTAGCAAGGTCAGGGCAAGTAGACAAAGAGTGAAAGCTTCCATCTCCCATGTTCTTATATAGGCTTCCAACAGAAGGTGTGGCCCAGATTAGAAGTATATCTCCAAGCCTGAAGATCTGGATCAAAGGCATGTATCCTCCTACCTTAAAGGTCCACATTACTTCAAACCAAGCAAAACCAATTCCTCACAGGTGTGCCCTCCATTTCTGGATTCCAGTTAATTCCAGATGTAGTCAAGATAACAACCAAGAATAGCCATCTCAGCCTTGCGGTGGTGGCACACGCCTTTAATCCCAGCACTCTGGAGGCAGAGGCAGACAGATCTCTGTGAGTTTGAGATCAGGCTGGTCTACAAGGGCTAGTTCCAGTACAGCCTCCAAAGCCCAGAGAAATCCTGTCTCGAAAAACAAAAAATAAAACAAAACAGAAAGAATAGCCATCTCAAAGAGAACAAACTAGTTGGTTAAAAAAGTCTCAATACAGGCAGGTTCATCACTCCTTCCTTTTATTCCCATGGGAGTTTTCTTCTAGGGAAAATTGGCTTTTGATTCAGGTAGGTTCATTCTGTTCTCAGCTAGGTAGAATACAGATGAGAACCATCCACTGTGAACCCACTGTGAAAATAAACAGCCACAGTAATCACATTCTGTGACTAAATGAAGATTTTACAGATATAAAGGGTTTTGTAGACAGATTTCAAACATGTTATACAATCAACATCTTTAGATCCATGAAAGTCCTGCAGCCTTGGTCCCAAGGGGTTTCCCCATATGTACCTAACAGTGTTCCTTTTATTCAGGAACAGTGTGTAGGGTTTTCCATCTGTCACCCAGCACCCCGAGACCCAGATTTCTTTCCCCCCTGTAGATTTTCCCTCTGTTTACTGTGAGATAGATGCTTTTGTGTGTTCTCAGTAGAAATCACAAATTATATTGGCTCTGTCCTCACAATGAAAGGTTCTGCGAACACCCTGCCATTACACAGAAGCACATGGGTAAAGAGCTGTTTGCTCACCAGCCACAAGAATTGGAGATGTGAGCCCTGTTGATTTTTTCCTAAAGGCTCCTCCACCAGTGATGGGACAGAGGGTCCTAATCTCTTTATCTCTTCACATGTGTTAATTCCCCTGAAAGGAATAAAGACCATTAACCCAATATTTTAGTCAGATTAAGCAAGCTTTATTTTCTTTCAGACAGGACTGTCTCCCTAAAGTGGGGTTTGAAAGAAAAGCACCAAAGGAACATAGGAGAAAGTAGAGTTTATATAGCTCAAAACTGCAGGGTTAGGGGGTTTCCAGCAGTTGGGGATTTCCAGAGGAATTTTGGTTATATAAGAACTGGGAAGAATATCTCAAAAATTATTTGGCAGAACACCTTATCTTATCTGGGTGGGTGTAGATCAAGACTCAGGAATCGACCAAGTCCAATTCCAAGAAGGTTCACGTTACAGTAAGCTCAAATTCTAAGACATAGAAAATTAAATTTTATAGAAAAAATAAATGAACCTATTTTGACCTTGTAACAAGATGGCTTCTTATTTTAAGATGGAATCAGGCTGGCTCATTCTATGCCCATCTGAATAAAAGCTACTTTGATTAAGACAGAGCTAGCCAATAAGAAGCCCAAGCCACCAGCCAACAGTTTTATAACTAATATGGGGCCTCTGTGTTTATTTGTGGCTGAAAAGAGCAGCAGTGGGACCAGCCAGGTCAGGAATATCCAGCAACACTCCTTGTCATATACATTGCCAATAGAGTTCCCTAATATTAATAAGCTATAAGGTAATCCTCCCTCTGGCAAAGGATCTTAGATAGCTCTTTCAATATGCTAACATTGAATATGTCAGAATTCTTGAATTAATCCACATAGCTAGTTGTTTATTACAAATTCATCAATTTATAGCAAAGTATCTTAAATGACTTAAACATATCTCATAAATATATGAATGTTTCTATCTGTTCACTTGTTAGCTGAGATGTATTTCCTAGTTGCTCCTTATGTACCCCTTCCTAGTCTGCTCTTTTGTCTCTCTTTGCCAACTCCCTAGGTTTTTTTATTTTTATTTTTCTGCTGCCACAACTGTATGTATTATTTAAATAAGTGTGTGGTGAAATCTTAGCACCTGCATTTTTATCTCTTTTCCTTGACCCGGATCCTGCTCCTGAAGACATATTCCTTCCTGTTTCTTTCCTTTTCCTTACCCCACTTTCTTACTTTTTCATAGTACAATAAAATTAGCATCATAATTTAAGTATTCCTTCCTCCCCTATCTCTCAGTCTCCATGCCCACCTGCTCCTTCTCTCTCTCACACACACTCCTTTTTCTTCTCTTTTTTTTAAAAAAACTTTTTATTGATTCCTTGCTGACTTCACATCATGCATCCTGATCCCATCCATCTCCCTGTTCCTTCATATCTGTCCTCTGCCCTTGCAACCTCCCCCAATAAAATAAAATTTAAAAGAAGTAAGCAAACAAAAACAAACAAAAAGTCTTGTCATGGAAGCTTTAATGTGACACAGTGAGTCACATAGCATACTCCTTAGTTTATATATTCTTATTTATAAGTATTTGTCGCATCCACCCTTGACCAGCAAGAACGACGCAACACCGAGGAATCTTCTTCAACACAGTTTAATCGGGAACTTCTTGATTTATAGTGAAATGGTGGCCCCGGGTAGAGGAAGATGGAACCTGATATATTCTACATCTACCAATCACCTAACCCTATGTGGTGTGCCAGGATTGGTTGTCTCCAAGCAGAATTAAGAGGATACATGACCTTTACCAAATTAGGAGTTGTTTACCACAGAGAGCACTCCCCGTTAGGCTGGCAGAAGGCGGAAAGCAGCGCCATCTTTTGGGCGGTACTTTGCAGCTCCCAACAAGTATTCATATCATTGAGTCTTTGGTCTGGTTCTAGGCCTCTGGCTTCTGCTACACCATCAACACTGGACCCTCACTGGGTCTCCTCTTGGATATCCTGTTGTTGCCTTGTGTCATGGCGATCCTGCAACTTTGGATCTGCAGGTCTGGCCCCTTCGTGTGCTCTAGCAGTTCATAGATGAGATGGATGTTGGTGTGGGCCAACTCATAGCCCTGGTTCTGGGCCCCTGGTGGTAGTTGAGTTGGTCAGCCTGCCAGGTTTCCCTCATCGTCACTGCCAGGGCAAGCTCTCAATCACTGCCTTGGCTAGTTCACCTAATTCAACAGGCAGAAAGGAGTGGGGCCAGTTCTCCTGCTTTGACATCATGGGGGCTGGCTCACCCGAACTCACCGGGTTTTGCCCAGGTGAGGTGCAGGGTCCACTCTCCCAAGTGCAGCAGTTGGTGAGGGGCAGAACCAGCTGTCCCACTCTCATGCTCCTGAGGCCAGCTCTTCCACCTGCCACCAGAAGGCAAGGTCGGGGTACATATTTCCCTCACCCATGTCTCCACAAGGCAGATGGGGTGAGGGGTGTCAGCTCTTCTGTTCTCACACCTCCATGGCTGCTTCCCCTGTCCCCTTGCCAACTGGGCCAACTCTAGTGTGCTGCCCAGGTGAGGCACAGGGCCGGCACTCCCATTGGTTATAGGGCCAGCTCTGTCTTGTGAACCTGGATACTGCTCTTCTTTTCTTCCTCTCTCCTCTTTCTTTTCCTAACTAGTGTTCTAGCACCAGAGCACATGATAAATGTGAAAAGATTCTTATTTCAAGAACAAAGTTTTTTCATCGTCATTTGAAGTAGCGTATAGATTGCAGTATAATTCAATTTCTGTTAAGTTTTGTGCTTCTATATACGACTGGACACAGAATTAAAAATATATGTTAGGAGTTTTTTTTGTTGTTGTTTGCAATTTTTTGCATAGACTAGGTTGGCCTTGAATTCTCCAGTGATTTTCCTTGACTTTGTCAGTTGAGTGCTGGTGTGAGACATCACCATCTCTTTAGCTTTACTAATACATTAAGTGCACAGCTTTCCTCAGACTCCCTCAAAAGACAGCAAAGTTTATGCTGTTCTGCAGCCATGGCTTACATATGTTTACAAACTATTTTCAATATTGTTTCAATACTTTGAACTGCTGTGGATGTTTTTTTTACAACATAACAAACACCTGATTTCCTGCTACCACACCTATCAAAAGAGTATCATGATGAGAGACATATTTTGAGAAGAGATCACAGGAGAGGATGCCAGAGGGTGAAAGTAACTTGCAGAAAAAGAGAATATGGAGTAAAAGAAAGTGTAGTGTAGCAGCAATTAAGGTAGCATCAGCAGGAAAAAACTACCAGCTGATTTCTTTAAAAAGGAAAAATGAGGGTACATGGACTTCCATGTTCCATCCTCATTGTAACCAGAAGGTGGCAGTGTTGGCTTACAAAACATACATTCTAAGCCTGCTGGGTTGGCCAGTGGAGAAGAGTGGAAGTCTACTTCAACCACCACTTGGTCAGTGCAAATTTCAAGTTCTTTCCAGACACCATTTACTCTTTATTGATAATATCCCCAGGGACTGTCTCATTTATGCTCATTAGTAACTCAGTCAGCTCACACTTAGTGTCACATCAATCTTTTGTTTTCACCTCTCTCCCTCCTCCTCCTGCCCCCAGGTGCATCTCCTGGCCACCATCCTCCTCAGGGAGCAGCCTGCCACCTGTTCTGGTACTGTTCACTCCTCTGGGTGCCATACAGATCCCTCTGGACCCCACTTCTGCAGCTGCCAGGGAGGAGAATGTTGAAGAAGAATTCAACAGTAAACAGCCTGTGCAGCCTCTACAGGGGTGGGGGTGGGGAGGTTTACTAGGGGAGTAGCCTCGGGTGCTGACAGTTCAGGAACCCTTCACCTGCACCCCTGTAACTGCATAATCCTTCCCAAAGTTTTCTACAAATGGAAATGAGACTTACTTTTGAGCCTTGAGTTGAGGGCCTATAAGCAGTCTGTCGGTGTATTCCAAAGGCTCATCTATCAAGGCTTCTTTCTCACTGTCTCAAAGAGTTCCTCTCATCACCCATTCTACTGTCTGCCATGCTGTGCTCCTGTCCATTCAAGGTGGAAGGCCCAGCTCTTCACTTTTCTCAGCTCCTGCCTTTCTGTTGCTCGGGACAACAGCCCTGTTGGAGTTCAGAGGTTGTATTCTAAGTAGTCTGCTGCTTGGCTCAGCCTCACTGTTCCCCCCAGGGTCCCATTCACACACCGATCTGTCCATCCACACAGTTCTACTCCTTAAAGACATTTCTAGAATTAGAGAAAGCTAACAAACACATTTTCTGGGAACTTGATTATTATTTTGTAGTATGAACCCTCCGAAGGTTTTTCAAATAAACATCTTTCTCATGATTTGAGAGGCTTAACTCACCCTCAAATGAGACACCTGAGGCTAACCATGAGCACCATTGATGGAATTTTTGGAAATTTATTTATTTACTTACTTGATAAGTAAATACTTTTTTTTTTAATGTGTAGGGGTGTTTGCCTGTATGTATGTTGATGCATCAATATGTGCCTGGTGATGAAGAAAGTAGAAGGGGGTGTTTTATCCCCTGTAAAAGGAGTTACAGATGATGGTGAGCCATCATGTGGGTGCTGGGAATTAAACTGATGTCGTCTGCAAGAGTGGTCAGTGCTCTTAACTGCTAAGCTCCACCTCCAGTTCCCTGACTGAATATTTTTAAAGGAGGTTAGCTTAATAGTAGTGGCTGTGACAGACATACTGATTCTAACCAGAAGGATAACGGGTAGAACACAATGGCTGGCAAACACCACCACATTTCTTAACATTTCCAGGCCTCACTTTCTAATTGTAAATGGAGGATGGTAGTGACATCAATGCAATTCATACACTTCATGTCATTTTACAGAGGGGCAAGTTCTGAAAGGAATTACCATAGTGCTTGAGATGCTTAATAAACATGAAGTGTTATATTTTCGATGAGTGCATGCTGCCAGTTAAGGAGTCTGCTGCCAGATTCCTGTTAGGTGCTGATACTAGGTGACACTGCTGACATTCAGTACTTCTCAACAGATGCTAGAATTCTGAGAAGTTGCATGGGTGGGAGATTGACCTCTTAAGAATATAAGCATGGGAGCATGCCTTGAATACCAAATTAAAGTCAAGCCAGGGCTGTCAAATCTGCCAGGCTTTGATTAAGATACTTAGACCTCAGTTGATCAAGCATGATTTGCTGATTTGACCCATCAAAGTTGATATTAAAGGAGATATTGATACTGTAAACCACAGCTTCTGGTAGAGAAAGGAAACAAGGGACTCTACCTCAGATGTTACAGCAGGAAGGGGAAATAGTAAAGGTGTGCCAGCACAATTAAGAATTGAAGAATCAAAACACAGGTCAAAATCTAATGTCTTACTGTCCATATTGTGTGTATGTCAGGTAACATAACAATATGGATTTTTCCCTTCTCATCAATTTTAAGTTAATTTATATGTCTCTCAAGTTTTCTTTTAAATCGAAATCCAATGGAAATGTGACTAGAACACCTGGCTATGGGAGATATGTTACAATAGAAATGCAGTGTGCACTCAGGGAGAGAGGAGCTTTTGTGAATCACATTAGAGATGCAAAAGGGGAAATAATGCCTTTAGCAAGCATTAAAATAGTTCGGGGATCCTGGGAGTAGGCCTGTCTGCTGTACTGTGGGCCCCTGCATCTGATCTGGAGGGCTCTACTCAGAAAGAGCACTCTTTGTCCTTTTTCTGCACTTGGCACTGTAGAGACAAACTGGGTTGAGGAAAAAAAAAAGAAAAAACAAAACAAAACAAAACAAGGAGATGGGCAGTTGACTAAATCTCACCCTGTCCCTTTGGTTTCCAAACCATTCCTGAAGAGGTTTCACAACTAAGCATAATGGATGGCAGTATTATAAATGGAGGCTCAAATCCATGAGGCCCTATTCAAAGCACAGTAACCTGAAACACAGGTATCACAAGGGGTCCCATTTTACAGATGACAATGCCAAGGAAGGCCAGGCTAATTGCCCAAAGCAGCCATCCTGTTAAAATGGCATTTCTGTTAAGTAGAAGTATACATTTATAGAATAGTATTGATAAGACTGGTTTCTTTTTATCTACCATCATTCTGACCTTCTGAATTAGACATCCCCTATCTGGTTTTGTGCACTAATAGCACAGTGTGCTCTAACTTGTGTTAGTAGACAAAATTGCCCCTTTAGCACACAGGACAGGATGGGCCAGCAGCTCTCACTCTGCTCTCTGGTGAGATGTTCTGAGCACCTCTGAGAAATATTTCAAGCTCCCTTGTGGAGCAGAGATGGGTGAGGAGCACAGACATATTCAGTTTCCTTACTTCCTTACTCTTCCTGCTACAGCAGTTTCTCTGTAAAACTTGAAATTTAAAACCAGTGTCTGTGTTTGCTGCCTGCATATCATTTTGTTGATGAGAGGAGCCCATGGCAAAATCTTTCAGATCTCACTAATTGGATTGTCAGGTCCCAAATCCTGGGACAAATGCCTGAGGAGCCTATTTAACACAGTATAGCAGATTTGGCCAGGTTTCCTCAGCATCCCTCAGTCTCTCCCTATTACAGGGCTATCCTGGATGGCACACACCACCTCCTACACTAAATTTTCCAGCTCAGGGGCTGGGCTGCCTTTTTCCCTATATAATCCAACTGTTTTGATGACCTAGCCATTTTGTTTATTCTTCATCCTCCTGGCCTCATGGTTTGGCTCTTCCTTCTCCCCTCCTCCCTCTTCCCACATGGGCTAACCCAATCTGGTCATGGTCATCTAGACTCTCCCAGATGTCCCTGTTATCCACTTCTTTTTATCCACTAAAACCTAGAACTAGTCATGACTTTCCTTTTTTGTTTATTTTTTCATTTACATATGAGATTTACAAATCTTTCATTTTTTTCTATGACCATAGAAAATACTGCTAGGGCAACTTTTCATAATCAAATTTTCCCATTTAATATTTCTTTACTTGGAATCTCCCAATGTAGATTGAGGTGTAGAGAGCACAGACATTTGTGTGTGAAGGGTAATTGGAAAAGTTGTCCTGTTTAATGATGCCGATGGTCATGTAAGTTCCCAGATCCCAACAGTAAGGTATTTGAAAAATTAAAAAAGGAAAAAAAAACAATGATTTGCACAATAATATATGCACAAAAAACAATAATGTATGCACAAAACCCCAAAGCATTAAAAAACTAGCAACATATTAGTACATTTTGATCAGCCTAATTTAAAGAAAGATTGAACCAAGCATGGTTGTGCACATCTGTAATTCTCACACTTGGGAGGCAAAGAAAAGAAAATTAGAAATTTAAGGCTACTCTCAGCTACATACTGAATTTAACTCCAGCATGGGATACATGATCCCCTGTCTCAAAAAGCCTAAACAAATACATTAATTAAAGTAAAGTAGATAATTAAAGTAAATAGTTAAGTAAAATAGAAGGAAGATGAAACATCTTACTCCAAAGGGAGCCTGACTGTGGCTAAGGCCATTTAATGACGCTGAATTCCTATTCACTCAAGGTCTGCAGAGGGTGAGAAAAATCTATCTCTGAATAAGTTTACCAAGGTAGAACAAGTGCCACTATGAAGGGTGTTTAGGGACTGCAAAGAAGATAAGTGATGCCTAGCCTGGAATTTCAGGAGCTGCCACAAACCTGGGAACTAGTCTTCCCATTTGGCATCTTGTTTGAAGTATACATAGGAAAGAATTCAATTGGTCTTGATTGTTCATTGCAGAAATGTTAATGTATTTAATTTTTGCAAGTAACAGTTTCAAATTTATCAATGACAAAGAAAAATGAAACAAGGGACAATCTTTTGTATGTCCATTCCTATACCAACAACCCTTACTGTTTCATCTTTCAGGGATTTTAAAATGGTGAAACTCTGTTATGTCTTGCTCTAATAATGTTTAGATGATTTATTTCACTTTTTAAGAGTTGGACAAAGCAAGATGAGATCCAGGAAGGGACAAGCTGGGTGTACCTGTGTGTGTTTACATAGCCTAGCTGGAATAATTTACACATACTTAGTACTGTGAAGTGTGAATTTGGCCTTCCTCAACTGTCATTTCTGCCTTCAAACTCAGCAGAGAGGACAACAAGCGATTGTTCTATTTCCTCCTCGCCTTCAAGTGACATCACCCAGGCAGGGGTGGTGGCAAGTGGTTGAGGAATGTCACACAGTGTCCAAAGGTGCTAATCCGTCTTCTCACAGAGCAGAGACATTCAGTCTGTGGTGACACATAGATGTCAACCTTCAGGTTGGAGCAAGCAAGGGCAGATTAAATAGTAGTTTTGGAAGACACTGGATTTCTAATCAAAGAAACCCACTAGCCTTTTCACAGAGGAAAGTTAGCTTAGGCTTGATTCTGTCTGGGATGCAGAAGAGATTGCACGACTGAGCTACTGTTCTGCAACCAGAATTTGTGAAAATGATGGTAGAAACTGAATCTGAAGTTAGCCCTCACAATTGTGGAAATCTCCAGAACACATTGCTGATGTTTTTCTCCTCTGCCATGCATTTGCTCAGGACTATATAAACAGAACAGTCTGAGGGTCTGGGCTTATAGGCTGGAAGCCCTCTTGGTCACAGTTCTTGACTCTTCTTGGACAGCTAACCCTGATGTGTGGCTGTGTAATCAGCCAGTCAGCCTTCTACTCTCTCACCCTAGCTTCTGCCACCTTTGCTGACCCCTTTTCTCTGTCTGTTCTCCTCTCTTCCCCCTTCACTTCCCTCTCCTTTGCGTTTTGCAGTACTGAGGAATGAACCAGGGCCTTGCTTGTGCCAGGCAAGAACTCCACTACTGAGATGCATACCAAGTCCTTTCTGTTTGTATTCTGAGCGGTCTTGTTAAATTGTCCAGACTGTAGCCCAGGTTGGCCGTAACCTTGCTATATAGCTCAGGCTGGCCTTCACCTTGCTATGTACTCCAGGCAGGCTTTGAACTTTTAACCCACCTTTCTCAGCCCCCTGAGAAGTTGGAGTTCCAGGCATGTGCAACTATCACCAGATTCATTCCCTCATTATTTCCTTTTAAGGACCACCACCAGTGAAGCCTGTTTTAGAACCCATTTTTGGTACTTTGACTCCACTGGGCATTCTTCATCTCTGCTTTGATGGGTTTGGCTTATAATCATGCCTGCTCTTCTTTTTTTTACAGCTCCCACTCCTGGTCTGTGTATTTCATACCTACAGCTTTACAAGTAAGACAGACCCAGTTGTATCATTGATGGATGAATATTTCAGAATTAATGTATTACCATAAGTAGATTATTCACTAATGAAAGCAAACAATGGCTATTTCAAAATATTTGTTATCTATTTATTCCTCTGCCCCTTCCTGAGTCCTGGCTGCATTCCTGGTGCTGTGTTGGGCACTGGGATAAACAACAGTAGGACAGTGTTTCTGACCTGACAGGGCTCCAAAACTCCTTTAATGGAGAATAACAAACAGTGAAAATCATATTTAAGTATTATTTTTAAATAGAAAATGATTCTTAAATTTAGTCTTTTGCATGCAATTCCAGTTTATAGCTACATTTTAAAAGTTTAAGAAGTAAAAATAAAGAAAGTAGATCTAATTTATTCTTTATACTAATCCAAGATTTGTTTAAATAGCAAATCTTTGCTCTGTCAGTAGGGACACTGAACCTGGGTGTTCTCACAGGGTGTGGGGCATTCAGATTCTCTGTGCTGTGCCATGGTCAGCTGTCCCACAGTGCACTACACTGCCATGGAGAGGGGCACATATACACATGCATATGCATACACAAATAAATACACACATACACATGAACATACATGAACACATACATAGATACATTTATACACACATTTGTGGACAAACATTCAAACTCATATATGCATGCATACATACAGAGATGTGCATCTAATGATGCACATGTATGCCTGAGCACACACCTGTGTGTACATGCACATGTACACATTCACACATGTGTATGCACTTGTTTTCACACAATACTCTCACAAAAATACACATGTACATATATAAACATATACACACATACATATGGAATAGTGTACTTCTAGAATTCCAGAGTATCGGCAGAGCCATGTTGTCTCTGCAGCCACCTTGGCCATCTTCTCATAGAGTGAGAAGGCCCAGCAGAGGTCAACAGGAGAAGCAGAAGAATGGTATGTGGTGAGCTTTGATTTCAGTATTTTCCTATCTCTTGTTCTTGGGGTCAAGGTTTGCTAGAATTTCCCAAGGTTTCTTCATGTGATGTAAGGAGTCCCAGCTATTAATGACCTGAAATAGTCAGCTTGCATTTTGTAAAAGTCAGAGGTCAGGATTTTATAAAGGTCAAATGTCACCACAAAAGAATATGTGCAGAGACAACAATTATTCCACTTTGTAAGGAGAAACTCAGAGGCACATAGCCAGAAGACCAAAGAGATGTCCAGCGGGAAGTTGCTCAGTGTGTGCCTATAACCTGGAGGACACTAATTATTCATAAACACACAGAATAAGTGAAGTAAACCCAGTAAACTCAACACTCTTATGGAAGCTGGATACTTTTCCTGTATTGTGTAGAAGTTAATACTCTAGAACAGCATGGAACCCATAAGGAATTCAGAATTTTCTTACTTGATGATACGTTTCATATCTTAAGAATGAACTTTTTTCTTTTGGTTTTTCAAGACAGAGTTTCTCTGTGGCTTTGGAGGCTGTCCTGGAACTAGCTCTTGTAGACCAGGCTGGTCTTCAACTCACAGAGATCCGCCTGCCTCTGCCTCCTGAGTGCTGGGATTAAAGGCATGCGCCACCAACGCCCGGCTAAGAATGAACATTTTTTAAGACGATGAAAGACTTTCCAGGGCCCCGTGGTTCCATGATACGTTTGGCAAGAATGCTGGTCTTGAAGATTCCACAGAAACAAGTCAGCCCTATTGTAGATGGTGTGCTGTTTCTTCCATTTTGGTACATGGGAGCAGTCATTGACTCCAGTTATGAGGCACATAGCTAGCAGATGCAGGATGCAAAGGTGAGTCAGAAGAGGGTAGCAAAGAAGCTCAGCATGAGTTTAAAGAGTGTATGTGATAGTTCAGGCCAATCCCCAGTCCTTTCACTTTTTCCAATGTATCACCTGTCTGCCTTTAGCATAATTCTAAATCATCAGATCCTTCTGGACACCATTTTCCAAAGACATGGAATAAACACATTGGAAACTTTCTCTACTAATCTGAGATGTAGAAGTCTATAAAAATTGATTTGTGAAATGACAGAAAAGGTCAGTTTGGCCTTGATAACTACAGACTGTCCAGAGGTTATGCAGACCAGGTGTTATGTTTGAGAACAGAAGAAATCTTTTTGGAACAAATGTCCAGAAAAGAAAGGCCTCAGAATATGCACAGCAGAGGCTCCACCCTCATTTTAATAAAAGCTTTTAGAACTGCCTGGCATTCTTCTGTGAAGAATAAATAGTCCTAAAATGCCTCCATTCCAATCCTCAGAATCTGGAAACACTTTACCCATCAGGCTTTGGCAGGCCTTACAGAAGAAGTAGTGGTTATTCTCAATGAGCAGATTGATGGGATGTGGAATCACTCTGGAAGCAAGCCTCTGGGAATTTCTGTGAAGGATTTTGTAGATTCGGATAACTGAGGTAGAAGACCTACAGACCTACGTAATCTAAATGTGAGCAGCACCACTCCATGGCCTGGGGAAGTGATCTGCATACCAAAGGAAAAGTGAGCTAAGCACCAGCGTCCATCACTATCTGCTTCCTGACTGTGGATGCAATATGACCTCACGCTTCTGTTACCATGCTTGTCCCGTCATGATGTGCTGTACTCCTTCAAACTATGAGTCCAAATTAACTTTTCCTTCCTTAATTGCTTTTACAGATGTAAATACAGATGCATACTTTGAGATACCAGAATATCTTCAGAACATTCAGAAAAGTTAGTCAATGTAACTACAGGAATCTTAAATGCTGAATCTTTCCTGGCTGCGGTTAGGGAAAGGAAAGTGAAGTCAGAAGCAAGCTCAGCAAGATGCTGAATCATGTGCCTTGAAGATGAAAAAAAAAAAAAAAAAAACCTAGCCACAAGCCAAGGAATGCCAGTGGCTTCTTGATCTGGAAAAACCAGAGAGACAAATGCAACCCCAGAGCCAGCCATGAAAATTACACCACTGATGACTGCTTTCTGCACAGGGGCAGTCCTGTGTGCCTTCTGACCTACAGGACTGTAAGACAATGAGTGTGAATTGTTTTAAGGCACTGGGTTTTGCAAGTTGTTACAGAAGCAATAGGAAATTTATAGAGGAATGCATTATAAACCTCTAACAGTCTTGAATCTGACTTATAGGACCAGGGTGGTTCTCATTCAAAGGTATAGTTCACTTAAAGGAATTAACCCTTGACTAGTTATAGCC
The DNA here is from genome assembly GCF_003668045.3 of Cricetulus griseus. Taxonomy (NCBI): domain Eukaryota; kingdom Metazoa; phylum Chordata; class Mammalia; order Rodentia; family Cricetidae; genus Cricetulus; species Cricetulus griseus. Next base: position 134,365,210 of record NC_048595.1, on the reverse strand, counting down.
TACTGTCTGCCCCTGTTTTTGATGTTTTCAGAAAGGTATTCTTCCTTTTGTGTTTGGTTTGCTTATCTGGTATGGTGTTTTGAGTTCATTTGTCTTGTAACATATATGAGAACTCCATTCCTTTTATGGTTGAATAATATTCTACCAGATATGTATATAATGTTTTGCATGTCCATTCCTCTGTTCATAGAAATTTAGTTTGCTATGTCTTTCAAATATTGTGGGTGCTGCTGCTTTCAATTCCTTGAGTATGTGTCTAGAAGAAGAAATTTTATGTCATATGGAAGTTCCCTGTTCAACCTTTTGAGGGCCCATCAAAACATTTTATACTCCTTCCAGAAATGTATGAGGGCTTTGAGATTTTTCCATGTCTTTGTAAATGTCACTTTAGCAATTGCTGATAATTTAGTCATTTCTTGTTATGTTTCATGTAAGTGAATTTTGAACTTATAACAGCTTGAAAACTTTGACTACAGTGAGTGGGAACTACTCACCTTGTATTTCTCTTATGCTGAGTCTGGGTTCTTGTTGTCCTTCAATTTTCCCCAGCCCTGTGTATATTAAAATACTGTTAGAGTCTTAACAATGCTCCCAGTTACTCCCTGATCATTGGTGTTCCAACTTTTGTCCCCTTTGGAAGAGCCAAGACATCTAGGAGTGACTTGACAGGGAAAAAATTGTAGATAGATGAAAGATACAGTTTATAACAGAGAACAAGGAAGGAATATGTCACAAGGAGTTATAGGCTTATAAACAGTGGCAAGGGTCATTGCAGGGAAGAAAGCATAGGTACATTTATAGAAAGGAATAGAGGAAGTGAGCTCTATATGAAAATAAGCTGTCCCCAAAGAGCCATGGCTCAAAGCCATCATGCCCATGACCTATGGCTACATGATAGTACAGAAGACATAGATTTGGAGTCTATACATGCTACTGGAGGAGAAATGATCTTAGGGTGCTAGTTCCTAAATCCTTGCTGCAGCAGGAAGCCCACCTCCCACAACCCTCACTTGCACAGTTGATCATCTGGAACTACTCAGTACACAGACCCATGAATACCCTTGTTTGTGAGATTTAAGAAAGCTATCTTATCAGTGTTCTTTTTTACTTAGAGGATACTCATCATCAAAACGTTATATCTCATTTTTGTTTGACTGTTCCTGAGCAGAAACTATTATTGCATTACAACAGAAAAGATGATTTTGTTATGCAAGATTGTTCCTCACCATCCCCAGGCTTGGCTTTCAAAGGAAAGTATTTGGCAATAGCTTGAAAGTATGCATCCCCCCACCTCCTCTCTCTCTCTCTCTCTCTCTCTCTCTCTCTCTCTCTCTTGTGTGTGTGTGTGTGTGTTTGCAGGTGAAATGAAAGGACAACTATGAGTTTCTCTACGGGAGCCACACGCATTACATTTTGTAACCAGGTCTCTCATCCATCTAGGACTTGCTAATATGCTAGCCTAGTTGGCCATAAAACCACAAGAACCCAGAGTCTAGCATGAGCCACAGCTGGCTTTTTTGGTGGACTAACAGAAGTGTACTCTCTGCCCATGATACAGGGACTTTCCCCTAGGCAGAAAGATAAGGAACACTTCCCTTGTATGTAGCCTAGGAAACAGGCCTTTGCATAAGCTACAGCTGGCTTTAAAAAATCCTATGATTATGGGGAATTTAACTCAAGTCCTCATCCTTGAAAAGCAAGCCATTAGCAACTGACCTGTCTCCCAATTCCTCAAATGTTCACACCCTCACATCATTCTGTAATCAAGAAAATCATGCCATTTTTTTCAGCGCTTTTTGTACAAGATAACTATGAAGTTGTCCATCCAAGAAGAAAATATTGGTGATAATCAGAGTGTCTAAATGTTCTAAGGGGGACTTGTTGAATAAATCATAGCTCACCTACTAATAGAATATTAGTTTCTGTATGTCTATGTTCCTGTGTGTGTGTGTGTGTGTGTGTGTGTGTGTGTGTGTGTGTGTGTGCACGCGTGTGTGCGAGTGCGCACATGCACTCATGAGCATGCACACTTGTGTACAGCTGTGTGTGTATATCTATATACACCAATGGCCCATGATGAATGTCTTCCTTAATCATTCTCTATGTTGTTTTTTGATTCAGGGTTTTTTTTTTGGTTTTTGAGACAGGATTTCTCTGTGTAGCTTTGGAGCATATCATGGCACTTGCTCTGTATATCAGGCTGGCCTTGACTCATAGATATCTGCCTGCCTCTGCCTCCTGAGTGCTGGGATTATCTTATTGGACCCAAAGCTAACCAACTGGACCAATCTGGCTGGCCAGTGAGCTCCAGGGAATCTGCTTCCGTAGAACTTTAGTTACAGATGCATGTTAAACATAGGTATCTTACTTCAGGTCCTTTTGGTTTCAATAGAAACACTTCACTTACTGAACCATATTCCCAGCCACAAAAAACATTTTTAGGATTAAAAATTAACTTTCAGAGGTGTATTAATTGATATAGGAGACTATTCATAAATTACTGACAAATAAAACAAGTGAATTACAGAAGAATAAGGTATCAATTTCTAACATTTATCTATATAGTCTTTTCAGTTTATATGATACAGCTGCACATTTAGCTTTCTGTACCTCTCTTCACTCACATATTTGGTTTTTTAAAAATTTTATTTGAATTAGAAAGATTATTTTACATGTCAATCCTAGTTACCTCTCCCTCCCCTCTTCCCCTGCCCCCCAAATAACACCCTACATATCCCATACCCTTTCTGCTCCCCAGGGAGGGTGAGGCCTTCCATAGGAGGGCTTCAGAGTCTGTCATATCTTTGGGATAGGGCCTAGGCCCGACCCCATGTGTGTAGGCTCAGGGAGTATCCCTCCATGTGGAATGGGCTCCCAAAGTCCATTCCTATGCTAGGGATAAGTACTGATCCACTACAAGGGGACACATAGATTTCCAAGGTCTCCTCACTGACACCCACATTCAGGGGGTCTGGATCAGTCCCATGCTGGTTTCCCAGCTATCAGTCTGAGGACCTAGAGCTCTCCCTTGTTCAGCTCAGCTGTTTCTTTGGGCTTCACCAGCCTGGTGTGGACCCCTTTGCTCATCAGTCCTCCTTCTCTGCAACTGGACTACAGTTCAGTTCAAGGTTTAGTTGTGCTTCTACTTCTACTTCCACCAGCAGCTGGAAGAAGGATGTAGGATAGCATATAAGTTAGTCATCAATCTCATTATAAGGGGAGGGCATTTAAGGTAGCCTCTTCTTTGTTTGATTATTAGTTGGTGACATCTTTGTAGCTCTCCAGACATTTGCCTGATTTCTCTTTAAGCCTATAATGCCTCCCTCTATTATAGTATATCTTATCTTACTCTCTTCTGTTCTTCCCCCAACTCAACCTCCCTGCCCCATCATGTCCTCCTAACCACACCTCTTCGTTTCTTCTCATTCTCCTAGCTCCCTCTCCTTTTCCCTCATGCTCTCAATTTGCTCAGGAGATCTTGTCCCTTTCCTCTTCTCCAGGGGACCATGTATGTCTCTCTTAGGGTCCTCCTTGTTTCCTAGCTTCTCTTGCAGTGCGGATTGTAGGCTGGCAATCATTTACTCTACATCTAAAATCCACATATGAGTGAGTACATACCATGTTTTTGTTTTTGTAACTGGGACACCTCACTCAGAATGGTTTCTTCTAGTTCCATCCATTTTCCTGCAAGTTTCAAGATTCCATTTTTTTTTTCACTGAGTAGTACCCCATTTCGTAAATGTACCACATTTTCTCTATCCATTCTTCAGTTGAGGGACATCTAGGTTGCTTCCAGGTTCTGGCTATTACAAATAATGCACCGATGAACATCATTGAACAGATGTCTTATTGTAGGAATGTGCTTCTTTGGGAACATGCCTAAGAGTGGGATTGCTGGATCTTGTGGTAGACTGATTCCCATTTTCCTGAGGGATCGCCATACTGATTTCCAAAGTGGCTGTACAAGTTAGCACTACCACCAACAGTGGAGGAGTGTTCCCCTTTCTCCAAAACCTGTCCAGCATAAACTGCCATGGGTGTTTTTTATTTTGGCCATTCTGACAGGAGTAAGATGGTATCTCAGAGTTGTTTTGATTTGCATTTCCCTGATGGCTAAGGATGTTGAACACTTTCTTATATGTCTTTCAGCCATTTTAGATTCCTCTATTGAGAGTTGTCTATCTAGTTCTGTACCCCACTTTTTAATTGGATTATTTGGTATTTTGGAGACTAGCTTCTTGAGTTCTTTGTAAATTATGGAGCTCAGGCCCCTATCAAATGTGGGGTTGGTGAATATCTTTTCCCAATCTGTGGGCTGTCGTTGTGTCTTGTTGACTATATCCTTTGCCTTACAGAAGCTTCTCAGTTTCAGGAAGTCCCATTTATCAATTGTTGATCTCATTATCTGTGATATTAGTGTAATGTTCAGGAAGCGATCTCCTATACCAGTTCGTTCAAGGGTATTTCTTACTTTCTCTTCTAAGAAGTTCAATGTGGCTGGATTTATGTTGATATCTTTGATCAAATTGGAGTTAAGTTTTGTGCATGGTGATAGACATGGATCTATCTGCAGTCTTCTGCATGCCAGCATTCAGTTATTTGAGCACCATTTGTTGAAGATGCTTTCTTTATTCCATTGTATAAATTTAGCTTCTTTGTCAAAAATCAGGTGTTCATAAGTGTGCGAGTTAATATCAGTTAATAATTTTCAACTAGATTCCATTGGCCTACCTGTCTATTTTTGTGCCAATACCAAGCTGTTTTCAGCACTATAGCTCTATAATAGAGCTTGAAATCAGGGATGGTGATACCTCTGGACGTTCTTTTATTGTACAGGGATGTTTTGGCTATCCTGGGTCTTTTGTTTCTCCATATAAAGTTGAGAATTGTTTTTTCAAGGTCTGTGAAGAATTGTGCTGGGATTTTGATGGGGATTGCATTGAATCTGTAGTTTGCTTTTGGCAAGACTGCCATTTTTACTATGTTGATCCTACCTATCCAAGAACATGGGAGATCCTTCCATTTTCTGGTAACTTCTTTAATTTCTTTCTTTAAAGACTCAAAATTCTTATGATACAGTTCTTTCACTTTTTTGGTTATTGCTACCCCAAGGTATTTTATGTTGTTTATGGCAATTATAAAGGGTGATGTTTCTCTGATTTTTTTCTCAGAACATTTATCTTCCATATGTAGTAGGGCTACTGATTTTTTAAAGTTAATCTTGTATCCTGCCACTTTGCTGAAGGTGTTTTTTACCGGTAGGAGTTCCCTGGTAGAGTTTTTTGGGTCACTTATGTAGATGATCATATCATCTGCAAATAGTGAGAGTTTGACTTCTTTATTTCCAATTTGTATCCCCCTGATATCTGTTTGTTGTCTTATTGGTCTAGCTAGAACTTCAAGGACAATATTGAAGAGATATGGAGAGAGTTGACAACCTTGTCTTGTTCCTGATTTTAGAGGAATAATAGCTTTTAGATTCTTTCCATTTATTTTGATGTTTGCTGTTGGTTTATGATATGTTTTTATTATGTTCAGGTAAGTTCCTGTTATCCCTGATCTCTCCAGCACCTTTATCATGAAGGGGTGGTGGATTTTGTCAAAGGATTTTTCAGCATCTAGTGAGATGATCATGTGATTTTTCTTCTTCAGTTGGTTTATATGGTGGATTACATTGATAGATTTTTGAATGTTGAACCAGCCCTGCATCCTGGGCATGAAGCCTACTTGATCATGGTGGATGATTTTTCTGATATGTTATTGGATTCAGTTTGCCAGTATTTTATTAAGCATTTTTGCATCAACACAAAATGAGGGATATTGTCCTGTAGTTCTCTTTCTTAGTTGTATCTTTGTGTGTCTTGGGTACCAATATAATTATAGCCTTGTAAAAAGAGTTTGGCAATGAACCTTCTGCTTCTATTGTGTGAAACAATTTGAGGAGTATTGGTGTTAGCTCTTCTTTGAATCTCTGGCAGAATTCTGCACTGAAGCCATCTGGCCCTGGGCTTTTTTTGGTTGGGAGACTTTTGATGACTGCTTCTATTTTCTTAGGGGTTATAGGTCTGCTTAAGTTGCTTATCTGTTCTCGATTCAATTTTGGTAAGTGACATGTGTCCAGAAAAGTGTCCATTTCCTTTAAATCTTTGAATTTTGTGGAGTACAGGTTTTCAAAGTATGACCTGAAGATTCTCTTGATTTCATCACTGTCGTTGTTATGTCCCCCTTTTCATTTCTGATTTTGTTAATTTGCATGTTCTCTCTCTGCCTTTTGTTTAGTTTGGATAAAGGTTTGTTTATCTTGTTGATTTTCTCGAAAAACCAACTCTTTGTTACATTGATTCTTTGAATTGTTTTCTTTGTTTTGACTTTATTGATATCTGCCCTCAGTTTGATTACTTTCTGGCGTCTACTCCTCCGGGGTGAATTGCTCCCATTTGTTCTAGTGCTTTCAGTTGTGATGTCAACTCTCTAGTGTGACTATTCTCTATTTTCTTCATGTGAGCACTTAGAGTTATGAACCTTCCTCTTAGTACTGCTTTCAAAGTATCCCATAAGTTTGGGTATGTTGTATCTTCATTTTCATTGAATTCTAGGAAGTCTTTAATTTCTTTTTTTTTTCTTTGTTGACCCAGGAATGGTGCAATTTTGCGTTATTCAATTTCCATGAGTTTGTAGGTTTTCTGCAATTTGTGTTTTTTGTGAATTCTAACTTTAAGGCAAGGTCATCTCATAAGACACAGGGGGTTATTCCAATTTTTTTGTACCTGTTGAGGTTTGCTGTTGTTTTATTTTATGCATATGTGTGAATGTCTGCATGTGTATCTGTGTATTGCATACATGCAGTACAGAGAAGAATGTTGCATCCCAACGAACTAGAGATGGTGTGAGCTACCATGTGGGTTCTGGGAATAAAACCTGAGTACTCTTGAAGAGTAGACAGTGCTATTTCATAACCTCTGAGCCATCTCCCCTGCTCCCCCGCCTATATCTTTAACCGCCCTATACATATACATGTGGGTTCTTTTGCAGTACCATAAAGAAAAACCTTAATACTGATTTTTGTTCACTATTACTTGGGCAATTTTCATGATCCTGATATTTTTAAGTTAAAATATGCATATTTTAACTTATTACCATTTTGTATTTATAGGATGCAATGAGATTTTTTGATTTATCCTTGAATTGTTAGATAGGATTTCATTGTTTTTAAAATATCACCATTAGGCCCATTTGTGTTTTATTATTTATACATAGTGAACCTGTGTTTCAACCCACATTCTCCACCACACATTCTGCAAGCTTCCTTACAGCAGTAGCTTCACAAGTCCAATCACAAAGAGGAATACATTTCTTGCACACATTTCTCATCATACCCACATTGTCACATCCTCAGGATAGTATCTGGAAAGTCTATTCTAAATTCTTTGAAACCATAAGTGTGCAACTCTGCAGTGGTTCAGCAATGACAAATCTTACTGGTTAGGCCATATACATGGAGTGTTGCTGGTTCCCACACAGGATTTGTTTTTTTTTGTTTTTTTTTATCCCTAAATCTCCTTTATAGCCCAGAGGCAAGGGTTCCATGTTGCAATGTTCAATGAGGTATCACCATCTACATTCAGAGACTGCAGCAATGACCATCAGCTTTTAAAAACATTGCTAAGAGCACAGCTCTTGCCAAACAGAATTTGTTCTTACAGATATCAGTCACTCAGAGAGGACTCAGAAAAGCTATAGCTTGTGACCTCAGTGAGCTAAAGCATTGGCTCAGAGGCATTTTCTGAAGTGTCTAGTCTTTTAGTTGCTTTGTCTTCCCCATATTGGCATTTTACATACTGGGGCACAGTCTATGCCATAACATCATGGTATTCATAGATGAAATGATTTAATGAGTGCTGTTATGTCCTAAGTCATGAACAGTGGTATGGTGTAAAATCACCATTCCTTCTTCAGGGGGCCTGAACATGGGTGTCAGTTAGGGCGGCCCGGGCAGTCTGTTGGTGCCCTGGCATTGGAACCAGTATTTATCCTTGGTGCATGAATGGGCATTGGGAGCCCATTCCATATGGAGGGATACTCTCTTAGTCTAGATACATGGGAGAGGGCCTAGGTCCTGCCCCAAATGATGATAGACTTTGGTGATCCCCCATTGGAGGCCTCAACTTACCTAAGGAGTGGATGGGGGGTGGGGATCAGGGATGGTGGGGAAATTGGGAGGTCAGGAGGGAGAGGGAACAGGGATTGGTATGTAAAATAAGATTGCTTTTAATTTAAATAAAAATTAATTTAAAAAGATCACCATTCCTAAGTTCACATGTATGTTCGTTTTAAAGATCTAAATAGAAACACAGAGATCACATTTTCACATTGCTATGGTGATGGGGAATGTATTTCTGTGTAGTTCATCTTATTGATTGTTGAATAAAGTACTGTTTGCCCAATGAAGCAACAAGTTAGGCGGCACTAGGAGTCAAGAAGGATTCTAGGAAATGTAGTAAAGAAGTGATGATCCAGGCAGGAAATGACATAGCAGAAAGACTCATATATAAACAAGGTAAGAAGGCCCCTTCTCTCTTCCTCCAGAGTCACCATGTGATCCCGGGGATGAGGATGCCGGAGGAAGGCATCGATAAGTCTTATAAAATATATAGATTTATGATAATTAAGACTGAGCTATCAGATGAGAAATCCTAATCATTGGCCAAGCAGCATTTGTACCTAATATAAGTCTCTGTTTATTATTTTGGCCATCCACGTGGCAGGCAGAACTCAAGCAGGTGGCAGAAGGATTTATCATAACACTATGGCAAAGAGTAAAATGTGAACATTTGTAAAGTTAATGTTTTGTTTGACTCAGGGTTTCACTATGCAGTCCAGGTGAACTTCACAATTATGATTCCTCCCTTCTCAGCCTCCTGAGTGATAGGATTACAGGTAATTGTGACCAATCCTAGCTTTAGAAGTAATTTTTGAAGTTAGTTTTGAAACATCTTCTAAAGTGGATGAGTTGAGTGGGTATTCTGTCTGTTTTTTGGATGGTCCCACTTGAAAGGGCAAAAAACGAACCAACACAGATCTGAAACCAGGCCATAGATAGAAAAAGATTCTGGAAATTGGAAGTATATGCAAATATGCTTGGCTCTTTACCAGATCAGATTAGGAGAGGTGTAAGTAATGACTATTTTTTTTAAAAGGTCCCAGAAGTTTTATGGTTAGGGAAAGACTTAGTAAGCTTTTCTTAGCGGTTTGTTGAAGTGCCCAACACCCCAGTTCTCAAATATACTGAATACTGAATAAAAGTTTTCTTTTAGACAGTATCCACAATTAATAGACTCAGCAAACAATCATAGACCAGGAACCTAAATATGGTTCTTTTATGTTTGTCACCTCAACATATACCCCTGACCCTACTATGTAGTGTATGTTAACCCTGAACTCATGATCTACCTGCCACAACATCTTGAATGCCGTGAGAACAAGTGTCCTACCATGCCCAACTAATATTTAAAAATATTATCTAAAAATTATTTTTAAAAACTCTTACTAATTTATACACAAGACAGCAGGGCAGAGATCTGTCTAATCTGAAAGCTGTTTTTCCTCTCCTCTCATTTTCTCAAGTGTAATCTGATGTCTTGTTTTCCTAGTTGTATTACTTTAGCAGGACTCCATACATGAAGTTCAGAAAAGGAGATATTTTGGAAAATAATAAAGAACACCAGTGTATAGTCTATATCAGCTTGGCTTCCTCTTGTCACTCTGTTGTATTCTGTGCATATTTCCATGAATCACATTTTTTCTTCCCCAAGAACAATAAAATAGCCAACAATGAAAACAAAGATGATTTTTTTATTCACAAATATAGTCTATATCAATAAACAAATATTTATTGATGACCTACCATGTATAAAGCAGCAAAACATAATAATGACATGAAGAACAAGGTTCTTGGTTTCTTGGGATCTCAAACACAGGTGTTGGGTGAGTGTCAAGGAGTGGGTAACATGGGGCATTGGCTGTTTTTGTTTTGTTTTGTTTTTCTCTTCCTGTTCTTGCTTCCATGGGAAGATCTCATTGACCTGTGTCTTTTGAGGGTTCTGCTTTCACATATCTGTTTCCATATGTTTTGAATAGAACATTCAAGATCTCATGGCTTAAAACTTAGGACCCTCATATTTCAATGTAAGTAGGCACATATATTGACCAGTTTCATTTCCTATTTGAGTATAAAGCCCATGGTGTAAAAGATGCTTCAAGAAAAGTTTATACATTTGACAACATAAAAACACAATGCCAATATCTTCAAGGCCCATAAAGTTGTTTAAAAATAGGATATTTGTAATTTGCTCTTAGAACAAAGGAGCATTAAGTTGATTTTTTTTGTTGTTCTCAAAATTACTCAGAAAAGTAATTCATTTTCCTTTAAACCAGTGTCTGTAATTCTCATGTACTTTTTGTGCCACAGAGTATAGACACAATAATCCTTATAAAATACTTCTGTATTCATGGCCATGCTCACCAGTTTTATTTGTGTTAAGCAATAAATATTACATTTTTGGATATACTGTGTTTTAAATGTTTATTGGTTTACTATTTAACTTTGAAATACATTTTTCTCATGAAAAATTTTAGAGCATTGTGTTAAATTAAGACAAATAAAATAAGTTATAATATTAATAATATATTATATATTATATTTAATATTATAAATTATAAATATTTTCATTATGTATGTATGTATTGAAAAAGTGACTACATCTCAAAAAAAGTTGGAAGTAAGGAGTCAGATTTAGCTGTTAAAAACTGGAATTCTCATATTGTTTTAGTGTCAATCCATTCCAAGACAAACTCAAGATCTCTCGAGATCCCCAATTTTCTCATGGTGAAATCAAGAAAATAATTATGTATAATTCATAGGATGGTTATGATGGTCAAATGAGTCATGGTTGACAAAGCCCAATGGAATGTTTTACTAACTTTACTTGGGTATTTATTTATCAACCAGTTAGTACTTTAAGTGCAGTCGCAGTTCTGAGTCTTTGCTAATATTAAGCTATCTATTCCTTTATTGAATGCCATAATATTAAAAACTTTGTAAGGTAGGTGATTTTATAACCTCTAATTTAAAGATGCAGAGGTCAAAGTGCTAAGAAGTTACTTATTCAAAGTTAATAGACACCATCATAGAAGGGTATGGTGAACACATAATCACAGCACTGTGGAGGCTGAGGCAGGAGGATTGCATCTTCAAGGACATTTTGGTCCAGGAATGATAAGATTCATTCTCGGAAACAAATAAAATGGAGCCAAGACACTATCTGTGCCCTGCATTTCAATGGGGACTAGTATGCTCAAGAATTCATGTTATCAAACAAGGTTTGTCTCTGTTCCTATTAATTAAATCGGTTTATTTCACTTCTACAACATTCCAGGAACTGTCATGGGCATTTGGGTGACAGGTGATGAAATCTGTGCTCTTGAGAAGTTGGTTTTTGTGGTGAAAATATTTGTGAACCAGCAATCCTTGCCATGCTGTGCATCAGTGGTTCACAGTAAACTGAAATTCTTCCTACCATTTCTGAAAAACCCAATGGCTGTGGAGTCTTGCTTTGTCAGTAAACTTGTGGTGGTGGCCACACCCTATGGGCATGGCTTCAGGTGTGCAGATGTGTCCCCTTATAAGGTAGAAGAGGGGCTGGCTCACTCACTTGGGTTGTGGTGAGAGCATTGGAAGAGCAGAGATTGTATATTCTGGAGCAGGAAGACCATGGTGGTTATTTACTATTATTTATGTAACTGCTTCCCCAATAAATACCTATTTATCATTTATTTTGGGTCTGGTGGACTCATTTAAACTCTGCCTTCAATTGCATCCAATGTGGGGTTATGTGGGACTAAATATCTGTGGACCAGGTGGGACAGCAATTCCATCTACCGTCTACATTGGAGCCGGTATGAAGGAAGATCCAGAGCCTGTATGTCCAAAGCCTTAAACATTATAGGTCAGTTTTCACAAAGCTATTTTTATAGTGATTAAGAATAAACAACAAATTTAAGCCATTAAATATTAGGTCATATAAAAACAACTGATTTAAAAATTAGTGGGTATTTCTGTATGTTTTGAAGGTCTGTAAATATTTGGGGAAAAGATTAAAGAAAAATTAAACAGTTCATAAGTAAAATTAGTTTAAGCCACACATATTTTGGATTTTAATACAATGATTAATTATGATATCTTTCACATAATTTGTTAACTATTGACAGGAATGTATTGACTGCCAAAAACACAGTTGTGTCTAACATATTGTAAAATTTTCCTGAGTTTTATGACTTACATGGTTCAAGTGCTCAGGAAGGGCATTAGAGATCCAGGAATTCAAAATTTTTTATGGGTACATGGCCAGCCTGCACAGGAAACCCTATCTCAAAACAGACAAACACCAAAGTGTATAGAATTTTAACAAATTTTGACAAATTATCAGGGAAGACAGGTAACAAATTTTAAAATTCTAATTCCATTAGTTTTTACTTCTTTGTGGCAAGTTCACATGTATCCCAGATTGGCTTTGAACATTGTATAGCCAAGGATAACCTTGAACTGCTGACACTCTTGTTCCTTTTCAGTGCTTTGGTGTATTTGGTGCTGGAGATTAAACCTGGGGTTTCATGCATGCTAGACAAGCAAGCTACCCAGGAAGCTACTCTTCAATACCCAAAGTTACTTTTCATATACAGCAGTATATTTTGAAAGATAGAATATAAGATGAACAATTAAAAATGTAAAAGCATTATCTAAAACTGAAATTTTTAATTCAATGACAAAATTGAATCATTGCATTAAATATTTTCATAAAAGAAAACTATTCCCAACTCTAGCAAGCCACGTTCATTTAGGGGGCAATTGGATCAGTAGCCATGTTGCTTCTAATGCACCTAATTTTCAAGTGTAAGGGTTAGGGTGAGTTGTTTAAAATTACACAATATTCCTCAGCTGTCATGTGTAGTTGCTGTGGATGTTTAATCATTTGTGAGAAGCCTTGGAACCATAAATTTGAGCACATAAGCAAATAAGAAACTGCAATCTTGCCTATCTACTGGGAATAACTGTTTTGTAAGAATCTATTTGCAAATTTAAGCTTGCATATATGCCAGCAAATAAGAGTGATGACTGTGGGCTTGCTCTTGCTCAAACACTCTTTCTACAAATCCTCCCCCAATTCACTAGCCCAGTTAGTCTTCAGCATCCATGTTGGTGTAACCCAGTAGCCTTTGTGTCACTTAGTCACAGGTTATTATTATTTTTTTTACTCTTAGGGATCTTTATTCTTTTGGCCCTTTTGGGGGGCACCACCCAACACACAAATAAATATACATGGAGACTTATAACTTATACATGCCTGGTATTAACTTGGCTTATTTCTAGCCAGCTTTTATTAACTTAATTTATCTCATCTATCTTTTGTCTCTGGGCTTTTACCTTTCTCTTATTTATGCATATTTTACTTTACCTCTTACTCTATGACTGGCTGTGTGGCTGGTCCCTAGCATCCTTCTCTCCTCTTGCTCCTTTGTTGCTCTTTCTCTCAGATTTCTCCTCCTATTTATTCTTTCTGTCTGCCAGCCCCACCTATCCTTTCTCCTGTCTTGCTGTTGGATGTTCAACTCTTTATTAGACCATCATGTGTTTTAGACAGGCAAAGAATCACAGCTTCACAGAGTTAAACAAATGCAGCATAAACAGAAGCAACACACCTTTACATCATTAAATGTTCCACAGCATAAACAAAAGTAACACACAACCTTAAAATAACATTCTACAACACCACAGTTGCCTTTTGCTCCTAGAACTCAGGTCTAGAGAATTGGAGAGGCATTTTTGGGGGGGATCTGATGCCAATAAACCAATATTCAGACCTGTTGTGCTGGTCGGAGTACTGAGAGACAGAGGAATTGTAGGTGCTTCAGTGACTTTTTTGTTTTACTATGCTGTTTTAAGGACTTAAAAATGTAGGATATAGCCTGAAGCTCTCATTGCTTGGGTGTGAGGGTCTATGTAGCTACTACCTGCAGGAATAAGGGCTGATCTTAGTTGAAGAAGGAATTTGTTTAGTCTGGAAGGAGATAGGCACTGTGAAGCCTGTTGCCAAGAATGCAGTGTGAAAGGCACCAAAGTATGTGATAGTATAGCTTATTCAGGAACTCCAGACATGGGTCAGTGGTGGAATACTGTTCACTTGAGGGAAGTGGTAAGAGATAAGTCTGGAGTGTTAGGTTGGAACACATAGCAGGTCTTAAGGGCAAAATTTAAGGAACTTTGAATTTGCTTCTCTGCAAGAAGGAAATGAAAGGCTTTATACATAATGGGTATTTAAAATGGACTTAATTACGTGGCAGGCAGTAAGAGTCTGGTAACAGTAGAAGCAGATGCATGACTTGGTGTGGATAATGGACTTATTGGAAGCAGTGACTTCTTTCCCCAATGATGACTTAGATGCCAGAAAAATAGAGAAAAATGTTGAGCCACAATTGAGATGATAGAGAAGTTTGGATGTATAGGTGAGTAGGGGTATTGTAATTGTTTAAATGTGTGTTATAGTGTCTGTTTTTTCCCAGATGTCTATGGCATTTTAACCTCACCATAGCTATCTTTGTTTTAGTGAGTTCATTTGTACATGTTGTTTTTAAAACTTTGAGTTACAGGATGGTTACATTCTTACAAGGGAAAGATTGATTCCCTCAGAGTGCCTGTGCACTCAAGTTCTCAATGACACCAGTCTGGTGGTGGTCTTTGCAGTGTGAGCTGCTCCCTGGCTGCTCTCTCCTTGAGTCCAAGTTCATCTCACATGTGTTAGTTCATAAGCATCTGGATTATCATGCATACTACCCATTAGCTTTTTTGTGCATGAAGTCAGACATTGGTCTTCACTTACCTTTGGTAAGATTTTTGTCTATGTTGCCCAAGGGGAACATTGGAATTCTTTTCAAATGCTTTAAATGGATTATGATATTACAGAATGATGCCTTTGTCCTACAGAGTGCTGAATCTGATTTAACTTAAAATAACTACTGTGCTGGTTTTCTTTGCTTCATTTGACCTCATGTAACCTTTAAAAGCTGACTAGGAACAGATTTACAGAAAACAGCTTGAACTTGACTTAGGAATTTTGCAGGGGATCATGTTTCCTTGTCTCTTTGAAAGCCCTTCTTATTCATGCTTATTATATCTGTGTTCTCTTCACAGCTGGGCCAAAAGCACTGCATAATGAAAATTCAATTATGATGATTTCTGAAAATGCTGCCTTAAGTGAAGGGTATGAGAAGACATACTGTGACTCCACATCTGGTCAACCCAGCCAGTGCTTCCGCTTTGGCTCCAGTATCTACTTCTGTAGATATATGGAAATACTTTCTTTTTTCCTTCTGCCTGTTTATGTGTGTAGTATGTGTGTGCATTCATGCATGCGTATGTGAATCTTTGGATTGTGCAGGGGGATATATGTGCATGTGTAGGTGGAAACTGGAAGTTCATTTTAGTTGTTGTTGTGATTGTTCTTCACTATATTTACTGAAGCAGGGTATCTCATCTGACTAAGAGCCTGCTAGCCAGCTATCTTGCTCAAGGGATAATTGATGGTCACCATACCTGCTATTGCTTTTATGTGGCTTCTGGGGATCCAGACTCTGGTCTTTACACTTATACAGCAAGTGCCCTATGTTCCAAGTCATCCCCTGAGCCCTAGAAATATTTTGTTTTATATTGAAAGATGGATTTTCCTCACCTCACTCTATTAGATCTATTCTCCTATTACACTTTTCATCTCAGGAAAAGAGACATCAGTAGATCATCTAATTAGAAGTTCTCAACCTGTGGGTTACAACACTTTTGGAGGTCAAATGACTCACCTAAGAGCATTGCAAAATGTAGATATTTATATTATAATTCATAACAGTAGCAAAATTGCAATCATGAAGTAGCAATGAAAATAAGTTTATGGTTGGGGGGTCATCGCTACATGAGGAACTGTATTAAAGTGTTGAAATATTAGGAAGGTTGAGAACCATTCATCTAGATACTTCCATTGTGGGGAAGTCACACTTGTCAAGTAGCTGACTTTATTATGAAAAGCCAGATAGTCTGCAGCTCACATCCTGGTGGAAGCATGTGGTTGGATACACAGCAGAGGAAACTAAACTTGAAATAAAACCATTCTTCTAGGACTTTCAAAGAGTCCCAGGTAATTTGGAATAACAAACGTCTTAAAAATAACAGAATCTTTGCAGGATGTTCGATATTCCACCTGCAGTCAGCAAGCAGAGAGAGCACAGAACAGAAGGAAAGTGAGTGAAATCCTCCAATGGTCTCCTCCATAATGACCACTTTATCAGTCACTTTAAAGAAGCAGGGAAGGAACAGGAAGGAAGACAGCTTTCTGAGAGTATTTGGTTTAGGAGGAGCAGATGTGGCTCTCATCACATTTTTTATTTTTCCCATTATGAGACTCACACACACAAATAAAGTCTGGAATCCATTTTAATCTTAAACAAGCAAACAAAACACAGGTCACAGAATCAAATAATTTCTAGGTGGTTCCTATAAGACTTGTTTGAAATCACTCCTTTTCCAGAAAATGTTTAAATATAGATCCTGAGCATCCTTTCAACACGAATGTCTCCAATTAAGCTAATATTCCTTTCTCTTTGGCCCTCGGGACAGCTTTAGAATCAAAGCGCAATTATTGGGGTTGGAGAGATAGCTGCTTGTGAAATGCATGCCACATAAGAAGAGGACTTGAATTCAGACTCCCACACTCACATAAGAACTGGATATGGCAGCTTTTGTCTATAACACCAGCACTGACAGAGACAGGAGGACCCTGAAGTTCACTGGTCAGCCAATCTAGCCAAATCATTGAACCCACCCCAGGTTCAGGAAAAGACCTTGTCTCAAAAAAAAGGAGGGAAACTGAGGAACACATCTGATATAGGCCTCTGACCTCCACACACACCTGAACACACATTTGCACACACACACACACACACACACACACACACACACACACACACACACACACCACACACCATACATACATACAACATACACATTCAAACAATAAATATTGACTCACTGTCTGCAGCTGACTAGAAACTCTCTGAGATAATGCCTGACTCCACCTCCTCAGCACTGGGATTACAATTGTGCCACCATAAGTGCTGGTAATCGGGCATCTCTACTGGCCTGCCTGTGGGGTCCTGACAGGATACACCTTCGGCTGCTACCACTAAGAGCACCATCTGTGCCTATTCACTATGTTCCCTTTTAAAAGGCCCTGCTGCCACCTCCCTCCCCCGTTCTGCCCCTCTTTCCTCTCACCTGCTGCTCCTGTCCTCAGAGGCCACCTCCCCCTCTCCCTCCACTTTCCCCCTTTTATGATCCCTTTCCCTAATAAGCCCCCCCCCCCCCCGAACGCTCTCATATGGCATCTTTCTCTCACACTGTTTTTCTTAAATTACAACAATGACTGTATTTTTCATGTGGGTTCTTCAGAATGAACTCAGGTTTTTGTACTTGAGTGGCAAGAACTTTACTGGCTGACCAATCATCCCAGCCCCTTTCAGTTTTCAAACACAGAATATCCAGACAAACTGATCAGTTATAATGGCAGGAAAGCAATGGCCTTGGTAATGGAGAAAGAATGGGATGCCAGAATACATGGGATGGATACATTATTCACACAGATGAAGCCAGTGTTGGGCTAACATAAAAACCCTAAATCTGGAGGCCATCTTAAGTCAAATAGATGAGTCAGAGTTTCATGCCTGGCTGCTCTTAGCTTACATTTCAGGCCAAAAAAAAAAAAAAAAAAAAAAAAAAAAAAAAAAAAACTCAAGTAAGTCATTTAAGATTTATGACTGTGAATGGAGGAGAAACCTAATGGTTTTAATAAAATGCACAATAGACAAAAAGAAAGAGATAAAGTCATTTTATTGGTTCAATTAAAATGGAGAGAGGAGAAAGAGAACAAATCCCTTAATTATAATTATCTTATGAAACATTCCACAAAAGAAGATGATTTAAGCACAAGCACATGTTTAAAGATTATAATGGGCAAGTTTATAGATTCTTTGCAATAAGCATCAGGAATTAAAACTTTTTTTTTTTAGTTCTGCGGATTAAATTTGCAGGTTTGCTCTCTTACTAGCACTGAAATAATTTTGTTTCTAAAAAGTGATCACGATACTGGGTGATGTCTGCAGAGGGGCCGAGTACTGATCCAGGACTCCTCCTTGCTGGGCCTCAAAATGAGGCTGTCACTGTTCTGCCCTTCAGGGGCTGGGTTGGACGGTGGTTGGTCAGAATAGGAACAGCCGCCTCTCCCTCTGCATTTGATAGAACACTTCGGAGCTGTGCCAGCTGTGGGGAGAGACATTTAAAGGATGAAAAGCTGTTAAAGTCCCAGAAAGCACTTTGTTTCCAGAGAACTTAATGCTCTGTTGCTTAGAAAGCAGTTGAGGATAGTGGCGATTTTCTTAGTGGGCGGGAAGTGGTTGCACTCATTTTTCTGCCTCTGCAAAGGTATTTTGCCTAAATGAGGCATAGCTGGCTCTCTGTAAGAATACCAGCTTTCTCTTTGTTAGCTGGGGAGATTGTATAAGTGATATGTCATGCCAGCACCCCTTAATTTCATATAGCATCTCCTTTGGGTGGCTGTTGTTAAGATTAAATGCTTTAATCCATGCAAAGGGCCCATAGTTGGGTTGGGTGTACAAAACATCAATTAACATGGGGTACAATATTGTGAGAAACACAAGACATCTCAGGAAAGTAGCTGTTCCTTCAGCCATCAGCAACATCTTTAGAAACAATAAGCAAGAAGGTACTTTGTGACATATTTTAGGACTTTAGCTAGAAAATCCGAAACTATTTGACCAACTGTTCAGTAAGGCCCAGTGAGGGCACGATAGAAGTTCCAAGGAAAAGTTCACTGTTCCTGACATTGGAAGAAACCACCTAACAAGTGTTGGCTTTTCTTTATGAAGAACAGCAGAAATTTGGAACCTCATGCATTTATTTATGCACACAGTAGGAACAGTTATTGCATGGACTTTTGTTTTTTATTTTTGAAAACTTGGGATCCTTCACTAAAAGCAAATCCATTTCAGTTGGTACCTGTTCGGGGCTGACACTGATGCTCTCCTTGCAGATGAACCAGGTGACA
The DNA here is from genome assembly GCF_003668045.3 of Cricetulus griseus. Lineage (NCBI taxonomy): Eukaryota > Metazoa > Chordata > Mammalia > Rodentia > Cricetidae > Cricetulus > Cricetulus griseus. The sequence goes on along the minus strand of NC_048595.1, from coordinate 134,345,990 downwards.
CTCTCATGAAGAGGAGGGTGAGTCAGAGAGCCAAAGTAAGTCCAGTAATCCAGGGATGAAGGAAGGAGACAGGATGGGTCAAAATTTGTGAATGGGGCTCGTTTCCCCTGGGAACAAAAGCAGTATATGTCATGCTATAAAATGCATCAATGTATTCCCCCTTATATATTACCTAGATATATTAGGTGCATTAAAAATTTCTACTATACTTGCTTTATGACAGGTATGTTTTTGAATATGAACAATAAAAAGGATGTAAACATACTATATGGAAGTTTTGGACATTAAATCTTCCTTTTATTTTGGTGGATAAGAAGAAAATCCTAAAAACTTTTCTGTAACTTGTATTTATCAAAAGAACTTAATATTCATTAGGAAACATTTAAATATCTTTGGATAATGCTCTACCCTGTGCTAGGGGCAACGGCATTCATGAGACCACAATTGCATTTACTCTTATTTATTCCCATGAATTTTTCAGATTTTATAAAGAAAATGAACAGATATTTGTATGGTAATTTTTTGTGCAACCAGTTTTAGCAGACTTTGTATCAATTTCATTTTTCAGTTGATTTTTTAAAGTTTTCCAGGTAAACACAGTTAACATATCATCAATACATGGTGATAATTTTGTTTTTGCTTTCCCAGTACTTAGCTTTTTATTTTGTTCTTTAATTGTGTAATGGTTAAAATTTTAATTACGATGTTAATTGTTCTTTTTCTTGATTACAGTAGAACAACTTCAGTTGGAGAAGCTGATGATGGGAATTTTCATATTTAATCCCATAATACAATGCTTCTACTCAAAGATGTTCTTACACTAAACCATCCACATCTAGAATGAACTCTACTTGTTCAAAAATATGACTTTATCAATATGCTATTGTAAGTGATTTGGTATAATTATTTTATATATTGATTTTCATAATTATTTTGTTTTTTTTGTTTTGTTCATGGCAAATCTGTTGAGCCATCTACCTCACTTGATTGTTTCTTAAAGGCTGAATAAATTTTCTTATAAATTAGACTGGGCATGGAATTCTGTTTAATAGATATATGTTCACTGTCTTTTCAAATTATTCTTAGAGTTTTGGTCTATTTGGTTTTTCTTTTGGTTCATTTTTATAATTTGTGTTTTCTTGAATGTCACTCATTTTATCTGACTTTTCAAATTTATTGATACACTGTTGTATTGATTCAAAAATTTTCTTCCTCATTTATACTATATTTTCTAAGCTTTGAATACAGTTTCTTACACTTACTAATGAATTAACGTATGCATTTCTCTGTAGGCATATGTGTGTGAATGCACTGTGGAGGTCACTGGACAACCTGCAGGAGGAAGTTCTTTCTTTCCATTAGGTCAGCTTCAGCGGTTCAAGCAATCACCTTTACCTGCTGAGCCATCTTGCTAGTCCCTCTAATAGTGTTTGGTATTTATGCCAGTTTTCCTTTACCAAAGCTGCCCAAATCATTCTTTTTTGCTGCTGTTTATTCAATAGAATAAAATTTTCATTAATTGATAAAATAGTGTTTTGTATTTATCTGTCATTTTACTATTTTCTGCTTTTATCCTCACTATTTCCTTCTAGTTTTATTTCTATATAATTTTGACACTCGGGTAGAGTTTAAAAATATTCCATCTCTCACTTTACAATATGCTTACTCAAAGTTCTTTTCTGAACTCAGCATAAAACAAACTTATTTTGAATAAAAACACAATAGGTCTTCACACTGTGAAAGAAAATGCCAAACCACTTTGACCTTCAGAATAAGGAATTATTGGGGGTTTCAGAAAATCCATTAAGGGTTTTGTGTTTAGTTCAGAATCATATTTCTCAAATAGGGATCTTCATATCCATAGTTTTGAACTAATAAAGAAATCAAGATATTTCTTTTCATGAAACATAAAGTTATCACTAGAGTATGATTGGTTTTTAGCAGATCTAAAAGTGACTGGATAATGTGTTTAATGAAAGGAGCAAGCACCATGAAGAAAAAGCAAAACCATTAGGTTCTCCAGTGAGAGTAAGGTCTCCATGGCACATTGTGGCATGTTGGCTTCTATGCCTGTCTTCCTGTTTCACATTCATAACAGGCAACTAGATGATTTATGTAATTCTGTTTATTCTTTTTTCAGAACGAAATTAGTTTATTTAGCTGATTTACCTTAGTTTTAACTGAGTTTAGGGCATCGAGTACTTTCTGCACGTTTGGGTTGGCTGGACCAACCTAGCAAATTAAAACAAAAAGAAAGAAAATATGAGTTGATTGTAATTAATAAAATACTCTCTAGTCAAAATTTAATTTTTCAATTAACATCAATAACTGAAGCGGGAGACTTGGAATTTCTTTCTGCTTCAAGAGACAAATTTTCTGAATTATGTACTTTTATGGGATCTTATACTCTGCCAGTTTCTCATCAGGGATAATCACAGACAAAATAGTAAACAGAAAATATGGCATAAATTTAATTGTGAACAAGAAGACCCACGGTATGTAAGATAGACTCTAGATGTTTATCAAAATAATGACACAAAAATTGCATAGTCATTTTTATCTATTATGTTAGTTATACTTGATGCATTTTTTGTCATATTTTGAATAAGTGTTTGATAAAAGTCACCTTCAAATACTATAATCTCAAAAATTACTTAGTCATCCCATCTTATCCAATTTAATTATGGCTTTTTTCAGAGCATCTCTTCAATGATAATATAAATTTAAATGATAAGAAGTTCACAACATTTGCCATTTTAAAAATCAAGTAACAGCTATGTAAGTATCCATGACTCACCTTCAAAAAAACACCAAGGATTGCCATCCCATCAGGTTTTGAGACAGCTTCAGCAGCACTGGAGTACTTTGCAGAATTCCAGTGAACTAGGTGAAGCTAGAATTGGTGACATATAAGTAATTCATTATTAACATTGATGCAAAGGAAGATACAGAAGATTAATTACATGTTAATTTGTTATATTTAAGATGTGTCATGGTATAGATGGATAAAATCAATGTGAACTCTCATCTTGCAGGCAACTAACTTTAGGATAAAAGATGAAATCATTTTCTCTCACATGAGATAATTTTGTAAGAAGCCCCTTGACTCCTTGGAAGCTTGGGCACAATGGTGTCTTTACCAGGATACTCTCAGTCAAATTCTGCAGCCTAAACTCTTAGTGGAATTTTAGGCTTGTACATCCACATATTCCTGGATGTGTTCCTGATACTGTTTGGATATTTCCAAGTGAATGTCTAACAGATATCTGTGGAGTCACATGGCTAATAGAAAGCTCAATTCCTCATAACATATCTGTCATTTTCTTCTCTTAGGAACGGTAATATGGGGCACATAATTTCTAAATCAAAAAGTACCACAATTATTACATATCCCTTATTTTACGCATTTATCAGCCTTCATGCCTAGCAGATTATATACCTCCTCACTTGGTCATAGCATGGGGGGTTTTGTATTACCTGCTGACTTCCTGGAATTTCCTTCCTTTGTTTCTACAATTAGGACTGAACTCAAATGTCATACTCAGTGAATTGATTACCCAATATAAAGTTGTCACTATAACTTAAATCTATTCTTTTCATGCGTTTATCTGATCTCTTCTTTTCATCTACACCATCCATCGCTTTCCTTTTTTACCTCACTTCTTTTAAAAGAATCACAATGTAGATTCTGACTCAGTTACTTTAAAAACAAAAATTTAGAATATTTTAAAGGATCAATAAATAGTTGATAAATAGAGTAATTCAAACACTCATTTTGAGACAGATCACTCTGCAGTCCTAATTTAAGCCTTGTCTCATTGTCATTTATTCTTCCCATTCATTGACAATTCTTTGCAAGCACTCACACTGCCATTTAGTACTATTTACTTAATCCCACCATTGATTCACATGTTATTTCCTCTGCAGAACTACAGGTAATATTATAAAGCACTTATGATGTGGAAGCTGGTTTAAGTGTATGAGGAAAATGATGGCTATAGTTAGTACCTAAGTATATATGAGAAAAGCCACACAGCCAATAAGAGGCTCAGCTTTGACTCCATGAAAGTCAAGGAAGGAGCTTGCACTTCTCACCCATTACCTGTACTACCTCTTGAACCTGGTGGGTGCCCTAGACAAGTTTTTGGGCTGAATATTAGATAACATGATGAATTTTTGACTAAATGTTTTTATCATTGGCTTAGATTATTTTTTCTCAATTTAGCTGAGTGAATATAATCCTTGATTTAGATTCCATGAATATTTACAAGCATCCTTCCCAAAACATAATACTTTAGGCTTCTATTCCACTTTAGTCTACCTTCACTTTTGCATAGGGGAAAGTAGGAATGAGTTTTTATAGTCTTTGGCAGCACTAAAAGGTATTATTTAAACTTTACAAAATAAAACAAGGTATAGCTGTATTCAACCACCTAGCATATAATTCTATCACAATAAACTTCATATATTTTATAACCTCTTTTGTGAGAAATTTCTCTTATATAATTACTTCAATTGGTATTTCAGATACAGGTATAATGTATTCATTGAAGGATTGTCTGATTAAAAACAAAACAACAACAAAACTCACAGTGAGACTATAATAAGCAAATATTATAATTATCCGTCATACAGGTTAGTTAAATAAATTTTGATGAATCCATACAATTAAAATACCAAGCAGTTATTTTTTAAAAGAGGTAGAATTACACCTTCTGACTTGGAAAGTGATGACAATACATTGGTAAGTGGAAAAAGGCAAGTTTCAAAAACACATGCATTATAAGATCCATTTTGCCAACTTAAGACTAAAAAAACCATCTCATCTGTCTGGAACCATAGTTAGGGACACACACTATGTATTCACACAAATAGTGAAGAATTTTATCTTTTTCATCTCTGCAGAAGGTGAAATTGTTGACTTTGATGCATGTGTGTCCAGTGTTTTAAAGGAAATATAGATATAATATCTAGGAATAGATCCCAGATTTCCATGGGAGGAAAGATCAACAGGTGCCCGAAAGTGACCTGTTATCAGAGACTCTTACAAGCTTCTTGAAACCAGTAAATCTCAGCTCTGTGCTTACCGTCCAGTGCTTTGTACTGTGTTACTTCAGTGCTCCCGCCTGGACATGCACATGCACATGCTATCACTGGGTCCAGATTTGAGAAGTTAAGTAAAAGGAGCACAGTGAGATATCCAGTGCAGTTAAAGAGTTAACGAATGTTAGAACAATCCTTGAAGCCAGCAAGCTTTTAACGTTTCTCCTGAACTCTCACCTACAAGTTCAGGGTTTCCTTTCCATAGAAAGTTAGCTTCGGGCTGGAGAGAAAGCTCAGCCATTAAAGGGTAGGCTCACAACCAAAAGTATAAGAAAATTCTCCCTCTACTGTAACATATAGTGTGCTAGTGTTAGATTTTAATGGATCTATGTATCTGTCACACAAAGAGCAGCAAGCTCTCCTCTTTGAGATATTCTAATAGTAGCTTCTCTAGTACCAGAGCTGTTTCTGGGGTACACTCATGAGTTCCTCTCATTAACATATCCCATTACCTCTCCAGAAAATTTGACTCCATCCAGAGTGTGCTCAGATCCATGGTCGTTTGAGTTGCCCCAGTGAAAATGGAACTGGGTGAGCCGATAGCTCTCAGAGAGAGGGCCACCTTTCAGAACTGCAAGGGAGGAGAGGTACTGTCAGTCAGGTGATCTCTAGTTCATCTTTGATATAAATCAATGCTACATTGTGTTGTGTGAAATAGAAACAAACACCAGTGGGTGCCAACATTTTGGTTTCACTGTGTTTCCCCATTCCACATCCTGATGATGACACTCTTATATATAGTGACTTCCTCATTATGGCAGCAATAGCAATAGCTCATAAAATAAACACAAATTCCACAAAAGGAACCACAAATTTACCATTTATGTTACCAAGATGACATTTCAAAGTGAATAAGTTATATGATCACAGGTTTTCCTTGGATTTGAGACTTTCCATTAATTTGAAAGTTTATTTCTTCATTCAACCTTACTGTGTGGATAGTATACACAATTATTATTAATTAAAAATTTCCTGTCACCTGTTTTTTTAAATAACTGTTGAAGATATAACAATGTAGTTTGACAAATTTGGTGAGACCCACTGGCCAGGGACCAAAAGATACTGCCTGTGGGGGAAGACCACTTTAAAAACATTTGCTCTGAATGACTGTCCAGCCTGGGCAGTTTGTCCATTTGTATGATTACTTAAGCAATAAAGGTGCTAGATCTAACCCAGTATTAACAAGGGGCACGCACCTAATGTACCTAACATTTAAAATTAGAACTTTGTAAGGAAGTAGGGCAAGCATAGTATTTCACATCACCGGAACTCTTGCAGAGCAATCCCTTAACAACTTATTCAATAAATACTGATGAAAAGCTGACCACGAGGCAAGCAACATGCCAGATTCTCAGGTATGAGGGGGACTCATGTAAGCTCACCCACACTCATCATGTTTAGAGTATCTCTTTTTTGGTTTCATGTTCATAATGATATACTCACTAGACTCTTTTGGAGAAAAGTTGCTTCTTCAGAGATATAAGGATAAAAATTCTGGAATGGCCAGAATATGTAAGATGGCTCATCAAGAAGGAGAAGGATTTCGAGAAAGCAGAGCTTCCAAGTGTATACAATGCCTCCCAGCCACTGAAATTTTAAGATACAGAAATACATGTGCAAAATGGTGTGGTGTTTCTGAAGCTACTCTGGCTCTTTGGCCTGCTCTTGGACTTTTCTTCTATGGGGTTGCCTTGTTCAGCCTCAGTATGAGTGCCCTTGCCTTGTCTTTTGTATCCTGTTTGCTGTGTTTGGAGGGTTGATCTTTTCTGAAGGGAAGTGGAGGTGCCTCTGGGAGAGAGAGGAGGTGGGGAAGATCTGGGAGGAGAGGAGGGAGGAAAAACTGTGGCTGGGATGTATTGTATGAGAGAAGAATAATTTTTTAACAAAATTCATTTAGTAGATTCTAAGGAAATAAATATTATCATTGGCTTTGGGCTCACCAGATTGGTTACCACTGTCATCAAATAATACTTGGAAGGAATGTCCCACATTAACAATTTCTTTGGCAGTTGCAGGATTATAGGAGACACCAATAGGTTTCAGAGAGCTGTCATGTTTGGCTTCACTGGTTTTAATGTCGATAGGAGACTGGTTGTTTCCATTGGCAATGGGATACAGCTTGCTCCATTGGTCAGGACCTATGGGAACAAACATGTCCATGTAACCACAATTTTACAGAATTCTTCATTCCAAGTAGCAGGACTTCAACCATTTGCTTATTAGATTATGGTTTATCCAGGTATCTTAAATGGCATTCAGTGCTTGAAAATTATCTTCTGTTACTATAATAATAAACAGTATATTTAGCAATATAAACAATTCAGGCCTAATTATACTGTCTATTCAATTATAGTATAGAAATAGTATGTATATACCAAATACATTTTGTAGATCTTCATGACCAAAGACTACCTACTAAAAATACATGTAAGGATATTGCAATTATTCAAAAGTGACACAAGCCATTAACCTGTCACTATACAGTTAAGTTAAATGATTAGTAAACTCAATATAAGAAATGGGAATAAGCTGCTATTTTGATAAATGTAAAAGAAATACTCTTACCATTTTTGCCATCATATCCCCAGTTTGCACTTGCCATGATATCCTATTTAGTTTTGGTTCCTGAAAAGAGAAATGATACGTGGAATAACCAACTGTACCTGTGCCTGCAGCAGAGATCTTAGGCAGCACTGTCGGTTTTTATAGAAACTTGTCTGCCTGTAATAGCACACTCTTTCATCATCTCTGCTTATCAGGAAGTATACATATAAAAATAAATGGTATTGTAAAAAGGTGTCTATCAATTTTAGGTCAGCTCTAATTGTTTTATTTTATTGTTATATAAAATGAAATATCAAAATCATAGATGCTATTAAACTAGTCTTGTTCTCCTATGCTTATGGAAGACCTGACTGAATATTGACTGAAGCTGATCAAATTTCCTAGAACAAAAAGTACTTTGTGCACTTAGGATTTCTAGTGATTCTATAACTGGATAACTAAACAATGTTAGTAACAATAATTTAAAACGGAAATGAATTTGCATGGTTATGGGCTGAAATGAATGAGTTTCATGGTGTTAATTTAGAATCAGGTAATAGAATCAGCAATTAATTATTGGTAACATAATATTATTCATAATGACACATTTTATAAAACACAAATATATTTTATAGGTAAATTCTGAAGAACTTGTTAATGTGAGACATTCTTCCAATGTAAACTTTTGAACAATAATAACTAGTCAGATTAGAGAAAGGCCCTTTGTTCTGGAGAAGTGTTGGAATTCATAACTGGGAAGATTATATTAATATCAAAGCTGAATATGGTATAATATTTTTCCACCTAGAATAAAATATGTCTTCTTTGTAGTTCTCTGCAATTTATACATCATTTTCATATTGTTTTATTTTATTTTCACACATATAAATGCTATAAAAGTAAGAATTATCATTTTGTAGCTAAGGGATGTTAGCTATACAACTCGCAAGAAGTCAGGACCCAGCCTCTAGTTCAGTTGCCTCCTTCACTCCATCACTGCCCGTGTCACTGTGGGTAAAGCATGGATTCATGATCCCTGGTTCTGCTGCTGGCTCCATAGTGTTCATAAGCTCAGTCGGAGTATGCACCAACGTGAGAATTCAGCTTGCTCACTCATGCACTGTTGAGTGGTGAGAAGCTGCACAACACTTTGCAGAAAGGCAAACGAAGCTGACCGGGATATGTCAAGTTTTGGCTAAGCCCTTCTTACATGCCTCCAAGTAATGTACTTTTGAAATAAAACCAGGCCCATAAGCTTCTGAAATAATGGGTTCATTTCTTCCTTATCTGCAGAACTGTCTGAACTATCATGAGCCACAAAGGAAGACCGGCAGAAAAGCATGCTTAACCAGGCCCAGCAGTCATGCTGTTGCTCCTTAATGCTGATTATTGTTTCCTGCTTTAGGAGGAAGTGGCCAGCAGCTTGTGGATATCCAGAGGGTAAGGAGACTACAGTTCCCATCCTATGATCCTAGTATCAGGAGGCACAGCTTGAAAAATAGCTTATTTTTATCCAAATTTTAATTTTTTAATCTGATGAACAACATTATGGATTTTTCACATACAACATCATGTTTCACAGCACATGTGCTTTTTAAAACAGTTAAATCCAGTTAATGATCACATGACCTACAGTTGATTTTGTACTTAATGTCCACTCTCTTCATTTTTAGGAATATAATCCACCACCGTTAACTACAGCCACATTGTTCTACAATTCCTGTCTAAGTGTAACTAAGTGTCTTTTATTCATCTCTTTAAATTTAAACTGAACTACTACATTAACCAATGCATTTGAAAAGGAACAGCATTCTTGCATTATTACATGATGATTCAGTATAGGAATGGCTTAACATTTATACGGTATGGTAATTCATTTAAAGTTTTAAGGACAAAACTGCCTTGACTCTTACCTCCATGACCCTTTATTTTATTATGTACTCAGGGCATGTTCAAGTATTCTCACAAGGAAAGAATTAAAGAGAGAAAGAGAGAGTTGTAAAATTTAATGAGGGCTCAACCCTAACACTGTCTCATAAACTGACTCCCTCATTTTTAAATCTAAGCTAAAGGAAAGGTATTTAATTTTTTATTCACTGGACTTTAATACATAGGCCTCTTCCATTATACTTCCCAAAGATTATAACATTTGTATTGCTTTTGCATTCTGACAAGATGCTCAGTCTATTTACTCTTCTGAACAGCTTATTTCTTGAAACCATCAAAAGTACATATGGAAAAAAGCATTTTACTTTTTCTGATAAGCTGCTCTGAAGGAAGCCATATGCTCCTGAAACTTAATCATCAATCACCTAGATTGATGGAGGAAAACTTGCACTTTTTAGAAAAGCAATGAAAAATTACATAAGTAATTTTTCCTAGAGAATTGCCTAACTGATAATATTAAGAGTATTCAAAAGTGCTAAAAGTTTTCCAGTAATAAGAACTAGTACACAGATTATTCATGCTACAGGTTAGCAGTGGGGGCTAGAAAAGAGTACTGTTTATTGAATGGTATCAATCTTTGGGGCCTTTAAAATAATGATCTCATTCAATCTTCATAACAGACTTTAGAAGTTAGGATCAACTCTTGCTTTTATTTATTCTGTAAGCTGATGAATGGACCTATGGCTTCATGTATGCTAAGCAAGCTCTTGTGCCAAGTTAAAATCTTCAGTATTCTTTTCCTTCTCTTGCTTTTTATTTCAGATAGAGTCTCACTAAGTTGCCCAGGATGCTTTGAACCCATTTGATACCTCAGTCAGGCCTTGAGCTTGTGGCTTTCTCCTCAGCCACCCAAGTAGCTGTGGTCTGGCTATCATCTGACAATTGAAGCAAGGACATTCATGAAGCAGGACCAGCATTTGAATTAGTATCTGGTTATTCCCACACCACAGGTATGTTGTGTCTTTTTGGTTATGTTACAGCACCATCATTCTCAGATTCATATAAGACATTTACTTAGGTTAGTCATTACATTATTTATTGAATGATTTCACTTTGATGGATCCTTTCAAATAATGATTAAATTCACATCAGACTCCTAAGAGTTAGGTTACACCAACTAACTCAAGGAAAACAATTTTTTTTAATATCTGAAAACTTTTTTTTTAAAAAAAAGCAACATCATTTAATGTTTTACCAGATCTTAGATTTATGTATTACCTACTTTTTAAAGGATACTAAAGTGCTTTTTTGAATTTTTTATTTGATTTAATTTTTATTAAATTTTTTCTAATTCCTTAGATGAATATTTTCCTCCTGTTTTTACTTTGCTGTTTTAAATGTAAACCACTGACTGAATAGTTAAATAAACTATAATGAACATTAAATTTAAATTTGTAGTAAAAAATAATTTCCTGGTATTTAAGGAATAAAAAGGACGAAGAGCATCATGCTAACTATGGCAGTGATCTGTCAAATGCCACTGGAAAGAAAAATGCATATCTCAATAGGCCCTAAGACCAGGAGACAACTGTCTTTCTAAAGTGTGTAGAGTTCTACAAGGCTGCATGACTTTCTTGGGATTCAAGTTGTGCTGGCCCATTATCTGCTACTATGACAAAAGAACTGAAAGAATTAAGTTACAAAATAAAATTTATTTGGGCTCATGGTTTTGGAGGTTCCAGTCCAACATAGACTGTCCCATTGTGTTTGATATGGTGAGATATGTTATGGTAGAGTGTGTGGTAAGCAAATATCTCATTTAAGAGGCTGGAAGCAAAGGGACAGAGATCCAGTGGTGTCCTACAATCCTCTTCCGAGGTCAAACCTCTTAAAGATTTTCTCTAGTTCTCAATAGGTGTCTCTCTAAGAACCAACCTTTTGATACATGGACTGTTTGTGGTTTCAATATCTAAACTATCAAACATGATATTTTTTTCAAAATGGTGCACACATTTCCAAAATCAAGGTCTATTAAGTTTGACATTAATTTTACCATGCTCCCTACATTTCATATCTTTCCAGAAAGAAAATTTTTGATGTTGTTCTGACAACATCAGCCTAATTATGAGTGAATAATTGAACCACAGAACATGGTAATACTGCCAGGACATTTCTGCATTAAGACAGATAAAAATTATTATAAACCAAATTAAATGGATTATCTGGATTTAATATATTGGTCTTTCTCATCAGTTACTTTGGAGACATGTTGCCAACTTTATTCTTCAAATGTCCATCTCAATGTCTTTGATCTTGTGGACCTGCCTCCTGGAGTCAGGGCTTTCTAAGGCTCCATGCTGTCCTCTCACATTTGACTTCCAAATCTTCCACCGTATCTCTCCTCCCGCAGTCACTCTGCCACACCATTCTATATCATTTAGTAGTTTGTAGTTTTTGTTGCTTTAGAAATTATTTTGGGGCACATTCTGAAATCAGCAGATTCACTTCTGAAATCAGCAGATTCACTTCAATTACAGGTTTGGGAGCATGACTGGCTTCCGATTAGTGATATTCAGCTCATATCTGAACTACTCTAAATGCTCTAAAATTTGAAAAACTCCAAAACCTAAATTCTTCTGTTTCCATCCCCTGTCAGTCTGTCCTTTATTTACTTGCTTAGTGTCTGCATTGATCTCCTGAAGAGCACCTCTGTAAAGACAGGACCTTGGCCAGTAGTGTTGCACTGCCATGTTCTCCCCCTTTAATGTCTGGAAAACAATGGTGTTCAATATTGGTAGACAGAACAAATGAATGGTTCCTTTAAACCTCAGTTATTTTATTTTAATAAAGATTGCAATGGGCAAGCTGTTTAGCAGAGTTGTCTGATCTAAACTCAGGGGTGTGTGGACAGTGGATATGTGAGCATGTGAATGAGCTTTGTTGAAGGTGAACTCATGACCACATTTGGACTAAGCAGAAAGAACCTTCCCCTCACACTTCTATTAATGGGAGGGTGAAGTGACCAACTGCCTCTGTCAGTCATTTCTGGGAGTGTGAGAACTTTGTTCTTAGAAGTGTCAAATTCTTTGACACTTTGTGTGTCAAAATTTAACTCTTCAATTATAGTTTGAATTTTTGTCATGTTAAATTGAAAAATCCATGATTTTTAAGGTTCCTAATGCTATCATTAATAAGACAAATTTTAAAACACACACACACACACACACACACACACACACACACACACACACACACACACACTTAGTCTTAGAGCATAGCACTTTTGAGGGCAACTTTTAAATTTGGCAATGAAGTTTTAAAAATCAGTGACCAGCTCAGCTCTACAGAAATAACTACTTTAATACACAGCTTTAAGGAGTCAATAGTATCGTGTAATTTGATGTGCTTAAAAACTTTAAAATTTAAATATGTTTAATTACTGTTGTGTCCACAAAAATAACCCAGCTGGGAAGCCCTTCTGAGAAGAGCGTTTATAAACATTTAAGGTAATAGCCAACAATTCCATCTTTTCTAAATCCTCATATTTATCTTTAAAGCTGAGAATTATCATTTGTATCTTATCTTCTATAACTGATTAGGGAATTAATGTGCCCCGAAACCAAATGACATAAACAAGCAACATTTTTTTTTCACAGCAAAACAAGATATGTGCAATGCTTCATAAGCCATAAAATATAATTAAACCACCAAATGAAGCTCCGAGAAGAGTTTGACTTTAACTCCCAGGCAAGAGGTAAAGTGATTGCATGTGGCCTCAAATCCAAACAATTACACAACAGATCTGCTTACCACAGCTTAAACTAAATACCACAAGTTAATCTAAAAGGAGATAAGTTTGCAAGTGTAAATATCCAGGAAGGTGAAGGTCATTTTTATCAGTGATTTTGTCATAACATCTTTCATGTACCTCTTTGGGGTTTCTAACTAAGATCATCTTGAAATTCAAAGAAAAAAGTTCTGCTGTCCTCTATTACCTTTATTAGCTCCTAAACTCTTGTCTTATCATAATGGGCTACTATAATACATTTGCAATTAAATATTTCTTTTCTTATATCCCATGTTTCTTAATACATAGTTTGCAGAATACATGTCTTAGATTCACCTGGTGGCAATAAAAAAAATTGCTCATGTGTGAGTGCTATTCTTCCATTACTTTTATGAAAAGACATTAGCTAGTTTGAGTGATCAACAAGTACCAAGTGTGTTTCATAAGCATTGGTATCTCATTAGCTGTATCTGTGAGCTATGTGAACATTTACCTGCCCCCAGTCTATTTTCCAAGAGATATATTTAAGTTAAAGCAAGTTTCTGACAAAATTCCTGACTGTACATACATATATTATTATCAAGCAGGTAAATAGAATACACACCAATCTTTGTGTACAAATACATATGTAGTTTAAATGAAAAAAAATTCATATGTCAAGAGCAACAGAGTATCTAACCAAACCCCAACACCAGTCATTAGAAGCTCCCCTTTGAGTTGTTGTTCATAGTTAACCAAGAGACTCTGAAAACATTATAGGCAATTGATGTCGACCTTGTTTGCCTCCCAGAGGTGAAAGGTTAAGTCCCTATTGCTGAAGATACTAAGAATTTTGGACATAGGACCCATAGAACCTGAGCTGGATCTGGCCTGAAAGCTCCTCACTGAGGACTAGCTTTCATGGTATCAGAAAGCTCCATGCAAGCTTTCCAGAAGTAAAGCCACCCATAGTTCTACCCAGATGTGATGCTTATGAACCACAGCAACAATCAGCATGGCACACATACCCTGATTTTAACCAACAGCTTTTTTATTGGATATAAAGCCAACTTAAAAAGATGGAAATTGGGGCTGATATTGGAAACTTGGCAAGCTACCTAGGGCTAGTGAAGTCATGGATCTTGGAAGAGAGCCAACAACCTCATTTTAATAAACCAGCATAATCCCTAATTAGATTCTCCATGTTTATCCTTATACCCACAGGTATGTATGGCTATCACTCCCATCAAGGAAACTTCTACTTACAACAAATGGAGACTGTTATAGAAGATTACAATGGATCAAAACACATCTGTTATATCTACAACACATGGGTCATTTTGGAAGAGGGGAGAGAAAGACTGTTAAGAGTCAAATGATTAGGACATTTTCTGTGAGATTGTGTCTCCTTGGGATGTCAGAGAAGCTACACCTATGAAGTCTCACTAAAGTGACTGCCCAAGCAAAACATGAACAAGGATAATATCAATAAATATGCTAATTGTAGAACCGGGGAAGCTAAGCCTCAACCCCAGACAAAACTACAGACGACTAAGGAGAGCTGGAGAAATAGACTTCCCCAGAGAAAAGCACACCAATCAGTAATCCAATACCAATTGGTTAGCCCTGAAAACATACCTAAAACAACATCAGACCAAGCAGTTATATATTTATATATTTAGGAACACGCACATGTACACACACACACACACACACACACACACACACACACACACACACACACACACACACACACCACAAATAACAAAAACTAAGGAAAAAGAGGCCATGAGTTTGAAAGAGAGTAAGGGAATGATGGATAGAAGGGATTGGATGAAGGAAAGGGAAGGGGGAAATAACACAACATAGTAACATATTATAATCTTCTAAATATCTTAAAAAGTGAATACAACCTAACAAGCTACTTAAAGCTACTGCTGCCTCTACTTCCCTGTTGTGATATAATTTATCCTTGAGCAGTGATTCAGAAAAAAATTCCTCCCTTTAAAAAGAGTGAGAATGAAATGATTACATGTCCTTTTCAGGAAAGAAATTTTCTTTTATGCAGTCCCATGAAAGGAAGCTTTGAGTTACTGTAGCCTTACTTGTATGAACTTACTTGCAATTTTTAAGCATTCTGTGTGGTGAAAGAGCAAATATCAGTATTTTCATTCCAAAATGAAGGAAGAGTACTCCTTCATTGAGGGACTTGTCCAATATGGGCTATACACTCCAGACTTAGAATCTCACCTTCACACTATGTCAAGAATTCTTTTCATCATCATGACATACTGAAAAGAAATATCACCAACAACCTTTCTTCCATTACAGTTATTTCATTATCACCAAAGAGTTTATTTAAACAAGGAGCTACCTCAGAATGCTCACTGCACTTCCCTGGTGTATAGGTCACACAGACTCTTGTCCCCTCCTTGGAGCTTGGTGTCCTTCCTGGTGCTGTCTGTGCATGAGTTTCTCTCTCCCACAAAGGAGCAAAGACTGTACCCAGACCCAGTGAGCCAATCTATTGCTTGCTTTTCTACCCAGGTTCCCTCAGTGCTCACACTGCCTGTGTTTTTATGTAGAAACTAAGCAATGCATGGCTTATACCACCAAATCCCAGTGAGGACATTTTTTCTACCGTTCCACAACATTTTCTTCAGTTCTTCCAGGTCTAGCGGGGAAGGACAGATACTGTCCATTCTGTTTCTTGGACAGGTAGTTAAAACACCATTATATTTATATTTGAGTAACTACAGAAGACATCAGGAAAGATTTCTCTTCTCTTAGCTGAGGATAAAGTAAACAAGTTTAAATGAACGTCTTTTCTGAGCCTGTCTTCCTTAGGTAAAAGTTTACTTGAAGGAAATAATTTAGTTGGTAATGGTTGTCTCTTATTTTGAACTTCCTGTTTCTCTTTCAAATTTTCTTTGTAAGCTGTTCCAGGCAAAGGAATATGTACAGCATATATATTTTATTTCGAAACAGATTTAAATACTGGTTTAAGTAAGGAATGCCATAGCGCTTGCAGCTTTCCAATATGTGTGAATCTTCTGTGCAGAGAACAAGCATTCTCTTTTTTTATGGATTCATATGTTCTGATTAAGCCATGTAGGCAAGAGTTCTCAAACATGACTTGGAGGCACTGGGTTTATGAACTCCAGGGTTCTTGGAAAGGTATCAAAGGACAAGATGACTGTTGCATCCCCTGGGGACAGTATTTGGCCTGTCCCAGAGTTCCTTAATGTGCAGGACTTCGATATTGCAGTAATATCCTTAAGACTTTTCCCAACTTTGCCTCTAATGAGTTGGTAAAGTTCCACATAACCTTTGTGCAACCTCCCAAGGATTACAAAAGCAGGGACTGATGCTGGCTAGTGCCTTCATTTTCCATCATCACCCAGGAGGCAGCCTGAACCAGTTTGGTGAGAAAGAACTCCAGGAAAAACACCTCTCAGGTTCATGTCAGCGTTTTTAAATGGACACCCATGGAACCCAAAAGAATCCTAAAGGCCCATGTTGATAAGAACTATGTTCCAGATAAAGTGAAACTCATAACTATGGATCTCTTGGGACACAAAAGGCTGTTTTTATATAGTGGAGTGACTTGATCTGGGAAGATAAATTCCTGGCTATGTTCTCCATGCCTCCTGTTGGTAATCCCCAGGGGAGCTGGCTAGCCAGGGCTCACAGGGACATTTTTACAATGAGGTCTTTTGTTGCTCCTGTGCAGAGCTCTGAGAATTCTCATAAATTCCTCTCAGAGCAGGATAAGATTTGACTATGTGGTTGCTCACAGATGGCACCAGCTGTAGCTACTCTTTTCTGACTTGTTTTTGTTTTAAGAATTTTCTTTGTAGTCCTCATTCAACTTCACTTGCAATACACATGGTTTTTTCAGCAGGGGCCAGTGGCTTCTTCCAAGGCAGCACCAACTTGTTATATGAAGCCACCCCAGGTACAGGCTGACTGAATTGCTTATTTTAGTTAATGAAATGTTTTTGAAAGAATCATTGTAACTGTAAAGCCAGAGCCAAACAACACAATTTTGATGTGTTATACCAGGACTTTAAAGTAAGGGTAAAGTAGCAAGAAAACAAAAAATAATCATTATTCTGCACTAGCTAGATATGACTGAATTTGAAGGAAAGGGGGATAGTGTGTCTTTTATTAGATCAAATACTGACAGCAACATTCTGGCATGATGGACATGCCTTCTGCATGAGATGACTATGACATCCTCTCAAAGTAGAGCCGTGGGGGCTACATGCCAACCATAATAGATGTGACCTTTCAGTACTGTGGCTGCTGCCATGGTCCTGGTGTAATCCTAGATCACCCATTTTTCCATTTGGATGTAGCTGAGACTGACAGGGCAGGTGTGTGGCCCAAAGTAACTGATTTATAGTCAGCTTTCAGTCTCTTTCCCTCTAGTCTCTTCCAAAAAAAGCTGGAAAATCTACTTCTTTTCATTGCTTCTATGGAGAACCTGGAGGCAAGAGTTGTGGTATTCCTGATGTTTCTGCTAACTTGATGTAACTCAGATCACTTGCAGCACTGATGTCAAATTCTACACCATGATTAAATATGGAACTTCTTCCTACAGAGGACATGAACCGTAGTGTGTAGACAAGCAGTCTGCAGTTCTACAAATGGCAGCATGTCTGCGGGGTCACAGTCTCAAGTATTGCAATGTTTAGGGGTTGATTTTGTAATTCAGTGACATATTGTCATTGATGCTACCAGGACAGCTGCTTGAAGAGACATACCCAAATCACTCAACATGGAGAAAGCTTGTTTGTAATTCAATGGCCTATGGCTTCCCAGGATAAAATCTTGGGCCAGATATTAGTGAAAATGGAGGAGACAATCATATTTGTTGTACCACATGTTGTAAGCAGGAAAAATGCTAAAATCCAGTGCAGGGGTGCACTTCAGGTATAGGCCTGTCTTTTCATGAAATTGGCTTCAAGTTACTTGAGCACTGAACTGAGACATTTGGTCTCAGTTTTGTCTTGGACCACCAGAACTTTGTGGATCTTAGCCCTGGTCTTTCAGCCATGACTCTGTCCTTGTCTTTGGTTGGCTTATATACAGTTCTACAGCTGTATGTCTCAGGATTCAGGCTCCTGCCCTGGCTGTCTCCTGCTTGCCAGGTCAACCCAGCTCTGAGGACAAGACCCCTTATTCTATGTGTCCCAGGACCTGTTACTGGCCGTAGTTGAGTTCGGGCAGCCTAGGCAACTCTTTGGACTAGAAGCTGAGTTTATGCCAAGGAAGAAAACTGCGTACAGGGATCTAAGCCATGGGAGGAAGAGGGCAAGCCAACTTGTGCTAGGAACAGAGGGCATGTTGAATTCTCCAGTGGAAAAAAAAAAAAAAAAAAAAAAAAAAAAAACTTCAAGGGATCTTTGGTTCTTAAAAGGCATGCTCCAGAGAAGGGAATGGAGTCTGTGATACAGACGGCTTCCAGGGGCAGCTTTGTTTTATGCTCACTCACCTACACTTGCTAATAATCTTAACAGGAGGGTTAAAGTGGCATATGGATTTGTGTGTGTGTGTGTGTGTGTGTGTGTGTGTGTGTACTAGAAAAACCATATTTAACAGAAAGTGATACAGACAGCTGTTTCCAATGACAAAGCTGGACAGAAACTCACCTTCTGTAATCACCCTGAATATCACTTTTTAGTGGAGAAATCCATTCGAATTTCCAGAAAAGGTGCTAAGGTGGAAATGTTGTTGAGACAATCTTTCATTCTTTAAAAACACCTGCTTCTTTCCACGTGCGCATAATGAAAGAAAGCAAATTGCAGCAGAAGCAGAGAGAGGCAGTTTTATGTCTTTGAGAACAGATTCAAGCTGCCATTTGCAAAGACAATAGAGAGAACTGACTGGATAAAACCAAGGAAAGATTTTGTTGCCAACCGCTGAATTGGTGATGGAGGGAAGCAGGAGACAAGAGATGATGCATTGCTGCTGAGTACTAGAAAACTGCTCCTCTGATTAGCATGAAGAGACAAAACGAGCATTCCAAGTTGAAAGCACGCAGTGAATCACAGTACACTGATCCTCAGATCTGCAGCCATGAACAGGCCAAAATACACATAGACACCGAGATCCACTCCAGAGAAGCTTCCCCGTGATGGAAGTACCAGATAAGTCACCATGAAAAAAAAACAAAACAAAAAACAAAACAAAACAAAAAAACAAAAATCTTTAAAGGCCAGTTTGCAGGTGACTAAACACATTTGATGTGCCTATTCCTATATATAGGTTTAACTTTCTTTATTTTAAAAAATACATGCTAGGCTGGAGAGATGGCTCAACAGTTAAGAAATCTTGTTCTAACAGCAGATCCAAATTCACTTCCCTGCCCCCATGTCCAGTGGTTGGTAACTGCCTATGTCTCCTGTTCCTGGGAATCTGATGGTCTCTTCTAGCCCCTGAGGGCAGATGCATTCATGTCCACATACCCCCCCCAACACAAATACACATAATTACAAATAAAACAAGTCTTTAAAAATAGCAAAAAAAAAAAAAAACCTCAAAAAAAAAAAAACATAATCTGGGTCAGGAGCAGTGACACTTGCTGTTAAACCTGATGATGCTAGTTCAATCCTGAAAAGCCCAACATTGTAGAAGAAGAGAAAGTTGTCCTCTGACTTACACTTTTGCACTATGGTAAGCATATTCACACACATGAGCACACATACATGAGCACACACACACATTCAATTTTAAAAACAAAAATTAAAAGTACATATCTTTGTAACACACCTTATTTTCTTATTGTAGCTTGGAACCTAACATATAGCGTGAATCTAGGCATTTTTATCAATGTTAAATTGTGACGAATTTCTTCTTCCGTTATGAAGGGTCAAGAGTACATGCATGCAGTGGCTTCCTGGCTTCCTGAAGCACATGATGCCTCCAGCATTTGAAACTATTCCCATGACAACATGTGAACTCACTATAGTGACTGTCACTTCTGATGATATGGAATACCTGATGTCACACTTCAGGGCTGGAGAAGTAACATTTGATTCTAGAAAAAGGGACTAAGTCAAACTGTGTTTTTCACTACAATTGGGAACTTTAAGATCACATTGACCTTTGCCATACTACACTAGTAAGAATAAAAGCGCTTCCAGAATTAATCCACGGGATGTGTTGGCCTATGGAAAAGCTCCCTTATACCTTAATTGTGCAAGTAGAAACAAATACTTTAGCCTGATTGGACCTCAATTCCTTTTACTTGTGAGGATTGGTAATAGTGTGGAAGGGCCTGGTGAGGATTCTTTTGAAAGTTGACCAACAAGTTATCTGGAGAGTTTCAAGTAGTTTATAGAAACGACTCTGTCTTTGTGGTTATTACACTTTACTGTGCACTTATACAAGAAAACAAGAGTTGTTTGCTATGCACTGTGGCAACTTCTCTGAATGGAATGACAAGGCTGAAGAAGACAGAACAAACCAGCAATTCACAGTAAAGAACCTGGGAGGAGGTGAGGCTGTCTGGCAAAGGAGAGGTTTCTCCTGCCTGGGACTTGCCTCTTTTAACACCACATGGCTAGCTTCTTTTCATCTTTCAGATTTTAGGTCTAGTGACATTCTTCCAAAAAATGTATTGACATCATTGTCTCTCCATCATTGCCAGATATCCCTACTCATTATCACAATTTATTTCTTCAGACTATCTTATGATTATCAAAATAATCTTGTTGTTTTGCAATGTGTTTCTTATGTGCTGTTCCTCTTTGGGAAAGAAGACTAAAGTTTCATGTGTTTTTTTCTTCTTTACTTATTTGGCTAAAAATTTTTCATAAATGAGACCTTGCAAAGATCCATAGGGAGAAAAGAGCACAGAGCATCAAGCATGATGAGATGTTGTTGTCTTGCAGTGGCTCCTCCTGAGTCCTGTCTCCTGGACTTTCTTCTCAGTATGAAATATGGCTGGGAAATCAAGGACTAAGAATCCTAGATGTGTAAGGAAAACTTAGAACCCTCCCTTCCTCCAAGACCTTCTAACTAAATTTAGCTACATCAGTAAGTCCAGCTAAAAAACCAATGGAATGATTTCATCACTCCACAGGACTACAATCAGTTAAAAAATAGTTGCCACTTGAGGTGATGAGGTTTCAGGTGATGTAGTACTTGCAGGAGAACTGGAAATAAGGCTGAGGCAGAGAAGAGGGGAAGGTGGGAAGTTCAGAGTTCAGAGAAGTCAATAGGAGCCTTGCCCATGCAAAGTCATTTCATATTACAAATGATAGGAAGATATTAACTGGTTTAAAGGGAAAATGTTTAGGATCAAAGAAGCCGGTTAGGAGACTATTTCAGTCATCTATTGCCACTAAACTAACAGAGTATGGGAGAAGTTCCAGGATCAGGACTGTAATGACTTCAGAGAAGCTCTGATGCCTTTTCTAGGATCTTTCTTTCAGGAACCCAAGCCTCCATTAGAGTGTTTTAATGGCTTATGTTGACTGAACCCATGTGTGTACATGTTAGACAAGTGCTCTACCACTGAGATACAGCTCCAGTCATCTAGCCTTCATTTAGAAAGCTGGTCACTATGTTTGGGAAATCATTAGAAGAGGTAGAATAGCAGATCCCACCCAATGGGAGAAAAGGAGACACATCCATCTCACTATGGGAAGAGACGTAGGGCCCCAGACATAATCTCTGAATAAGTAACACAGTACAATCATGCATATCATCCCTGTCCTTTACAATTAAGAAAATCAAAGTCAAAGTGAACATTGACTGGTTTTCAGGGATTTACAAAGGAAAGGGTGGTAAATTCATTTAGGCTGCCTAATTGGGGAACAGGTTACGACCAATGTAAGAGATTGGATGGCTCTGTGTTGGAAATATTCGAGAATGTTGGTGATATGGGACAGATATTACATGAAACCTGATAGTAGAGTTTAAAAAAATCAAATGAAAGGAAATGAATGGATTTACTGGAAAGCACCCTCACCTTAGCCATGTCCCCTATGCCGTATCCTACCTCATGAAATGTGAACCTCTGTGACAATCTTGACCAAATACATGTTTGAAGACTGATACCTCCCCAGTCTGTTTTCCACACCTACTGTTTCTTGAACTTCCTTTAAAAGAAAATTTTCAAAGATGTATTTTTATGGCCA
This sequence comes from Cricetulus griseus, assembly GCF_003668045.3. NCBI lineage: Eukaryota > Metazoa > Chordata > Mammalia > Rodentia > Cricetidae > Cricetulus > Cricetulus griseus. Next base: position 134,323,538 of record NC_048595.1, on the reverse strand, counting down.
AAACCAAGAAACGTTTTAAGTATCAACCAGTAGCTAAATACAGCATTGTTGCATTGTGGAGTATACACATAATGATGTGCATCAACATAGAAAAAAACCACAAAATTTAATCTAGCAAAGCAAGTTACTTTGGAGAAATGCATATTCTATAATACTAATTACCTGAAGTTTAAAACCTCTTAGCTGTAAACAGAGAGATTATAGGTCCTTATTGTGCAGCAACCACATAAGCAATGTACTTGGGGAAAGAAACCACCAAGTAAAGGCAGAATGACTGCTTCTATATAGGAAAAATGGGAAGAAAATGGAAGGTTCTCACAGACTTCACCCAAGACAAGAATGACACGTTCCCATCTTGGTAATTATCTGCCACAGTGAGAGAAAGCCCACATCAAAGAGAATGATCTAAAAGGCCTAACATGAATGTCAGTGGAGAGAGCACGTGTCCAGAGTACTTTCTGAGCACATGCTCATTCTGAAGGATTTCCAGAACCTTCTGGGTGAAGGTCTGTGAGACAGGGTGGGAGGAATATCTAGTTGCAGACTGATGCCATCAATCAGTGACTTCATTTTGTAGACAAGGTGTAGGAAATTCAAGGAACATTTAAAAATAGAACAGTCTAGGTCAGCTAACTCATAAATAAATGTAAGATTCCATGAGGTGCAAACGATCATAGTGGGACCTTTCTTATTTTACATGGTGGAGGAGATTCAAGAAAAAGAAGATGAAAAGCCTTAGTTTAGAAGAGAAGTTGTCATGGAGCTAGAGGATAAGTAGGAAGGGATGCTGGAGAAGCAGCCTGGCTTTATTAAGGTCATCCAATAGAAGTAGCTATAAGGGGGAGTCACACACCAAGGATAGCCTAATGGACAGCAGGGTCTTTTCAGAGGCAATCAAAATTGTTTTTGTTACTCCGTATTAAAACTTCAAAGGAATAAAAGTAGAAGATAGCTAAGTTAGCAAAACCAAGTGTCTCTCACCTAATCTTCTTGGGATAGTCTGGGATACACACATGCTTCGAAAACTGATCTCTATCTGGTTCAAACCTGTTTCTTGGTATTGTACATGATACACTAATGAGTAGACTAAATTCCTTGGAGGAACATAGAGAACGAATGCTGATGTTCCATGAAGATTATATTTCCTGGTTGTATCATTTGGTGGAAAGAAATAAAAATAAACAAGAAACATAAAGGTACAGGAAGAACCATTTGAGCCTTAATAAATCCTTGTCGGTTTTCTACAGTTCTCTAAATCCTTCCAGAAACATAAACCATTTGAGATTTTCATCGTTTTATTTCTGTTAGCCTTATTTATTTGACATATTCACTAACTTTTCCTGTTTAATAGAAAATCAAGCTCAGATAGACCTTATTCATAAGATGATAAAATAAACATATGTTAATATGAAATAAAGACACAACTGATCTTTATTTATCAGTCTACGAGGTAATCAAAATTGTTTTTGTCACTCAGTATTAAAACTTCAAAGGAATAAAAGTAGAAGATAGCTAAGTTAGCAAAACCAAGTGTAAAATGCAAGGCTTGGCTCACATACCCCTACTTTCTCTTTCAATTTTACCTTTGTATATGGCATTCACACCATTCTTTTATTTATTTATTTATTTATTTATTTATTTATTTATTTATTTATTTTTGGTTTTTTGAGACAGGGTTTCTCTGTGTAGCTTTGGAGCCTATCCTGGCACTCGCTCTGGAGACCAGGCTGGCCTCAAACTCACAGACATCCGCCTTCCTCTGCCTCCCGAGAGCTGGGATTAAAGGCGTGTGCCACCAACGCCCAGCTCACACCATTCTTCTTTCTTGAAAAAAAAAAACAAACTCATAATCTTTTATGAATATTTCCTATCACAAAACTTACATATCCAAGAGCCAGAAAGTTAGTGACTTAAATCCATCCCTTTCCTGCCACCTTCTACCTCTGTCATGGTCCTTCTGCAAGCAACTCCACTAGACCCTGAGAACATATGCATTGCAGACAATCATGGATCCTTCAGAAGAGGCATTTGTCTGCCTAATAGCAAAATAAAACTCTCAACAGAGGGCTTGTGTACAAGGGAAATGTGGCTGCAATGTGAGGTAGATGCTAGTAACCACTGTGATTTTGATCCAAGGGGAGAAGGGTCTGAACTTGTGAGCTTTGTCCTTGGAGAATAGATTATGACAGGAAATGGTTCTGGCTCATGTCTGGTAATGTCCAATGCTAATGACCTCTCTGAATAAAAGATGGCAAATCTGAGGATTCAGGGCACCCAGAGATCATCAAGCAATGAGCACACAATAAAAGATAATAAGGGAGACATAGGTAAAGAGACAACATATGAAACACTTTGCAGGATCAGTGAAACTATCTGTGTTAAGGTTCATTCAGATTCCACTTCTTTCTTCTGTAACCCAGGCTGCAAGTACTGCTTCTCCAGCTATCATCACCCAGTGGTTTGTGCTGGTCATATAGTGACCTCTCCCTGGGCAGGAAATCTACAGCTTTGCAGCCAAAAGTTCATGGCAAATCATGGAGAAAGGAGTAACATACTACTAAAATTTCAGTGGTGTTAAAAGAACACAAAATCCTTCTCTTGACATTTGTGGAAATCACATGTCTGAGATACATCTTACCAGGTTCAGTTCCATATGTTGTTGGGCTGTATCTTTTCTAAGGCCCTAGACAGGAATGTTTCTTCCAGCTTCTAGAAGTTGTCTGCATTTCTCTACTCCAGCTTCAAATCCAGCAGCAGAGAATCTTCTCTCCCTCTGCTTTTTACCTTCTTATAAAGAATCTTCTTACATCAGGGTCCTTAATTTAACCACATTCTGAAGTTCCCTTTTACGTGTAAGTTACATATTCAAAGGTGTTGGGGATTCCCCTTTGGACATCTTCAGGGCCACCAGGGAGCAGAAGGTATTTACTGAAGAATTCATAAAACTATGGTAGAGATTGGAGATGGGAGTAGATAGGGGGTTCTATTGAAAATAAGCCAATGAGGGGACAAGAGTTGAAATTGATTGGATGGTATATTTAGGATACGATGAGCAAAGAAATTGCCTGAATTTTGATTGAAAAAGACCTAGATATTTTATGCTAAAACACAGAGATAAGACCAAGGGCTTGATTCAGCAGTAGTATGTCCTTAGAAGGTGAAGGAAGGGCCCCAAGTTCAACCCTGGCAACCAACCACTCGACTAACTTACTAAATGGTTAAGTGAAATGTGAGTGTAATTACAGGAAGGGTAACAGAAAAAGGAAGTGATAATTGGGATAAAATGATGAACTAACAATTTCATTACCACCATGAATAGTATTCTGATCTTTTTCAACTGATTGTACTTGGTGTAACATGTCTATCAGATTTTTAGGCAGCTAATATATCATATCATTTGAGGAAAATATCAGTGCTAATGTCAGCAACTGATGCATGAGAAATGACTAAGAAGAAGTGAAAATGTTTGTTTTGCCAAAATGACTGCCAATAAAACAATTTGTGTGGACTATCCACCTTAATCCCTCGTGATACAATAGCACAGAGGTGAGTCAGTTTGATTTTGATACAAATTTTATTTTATAGGGGCTATTATGGCTGCAGAGATTTGCTTAGTCACCAGGGTCACTATTTTGTTGAAAATTCATCACTACAAGTTGACAAGACAACAAGGGTACATTTTTTTTTCTCCAGCACTTGTTTTTGGCAAGGCAGAGATTCACTAATGAGAAAAGCTCCAGTTTTCAAAGTGAATTTCAATATAAAACTGTCATTCTAAGCTCTGGGGCATCAAGAATAGGAGAGCAGCAGAGTAAACACCTCTCTTCACACAGCTGCAAAGTGATGCCAGGAGCACCACCAGCCAATCATTGTAAAACATGTGGAATCACATCCAAAGGGCATCTGTAAAAATGTTTTTAACATCTACTCAGCCCTTCTGTGTAAAGCATGATGAGAGTGACTTGTCTGTACTCAGCCCTCTTATCTCCAAGGGGACACTGGATTCTTTCTGCCTTTCGTGTCTCTATGAACAGTGTCACCATGATGGAGAGCCAGGTCTAGACCCATAGTCTTGGAGTTCCCTGTGTCTTCCTTCTCTCCTTTAGGCTCTAAAGCATGGCTACTGCCAATTTTATCTTCAAAGGCCCCCTGGTACTCTTTCTTCTTCCCTTCATTTTCCCTTGTTTACATTGCCACTTACCTGCTGACATAAATTCACAACTTAACTGACCATGCTGCCTGAGGCTTTGTTCTTTTGATCCAGCTCAAGTCCTACTGAAAATAATCATTCTGTAACTCAATTCTGATTACCTCACTAGCAGTTGCCTTGCAAAATCATGAACAGCAGTCCTGTCAAGTACCTTAAATCCATTCTTCTAGAATATAGTGGGAGTTCTTTTCTATGCTTGATTTTTCAGTAAAACAGGATTTCTTGTCATCTCTAAATCTAGTCTGCGTGTTTCCCTCCACCTTCAGGTTTTTATACTCATTTTACTCTTGCTCCAACTTCCATTTTAAACACATAATCACTTTGGAAAATATAAAAGAACCTCTTAAATGGTAGGTACAGTAGTGTATGTGGTAATTCCAAGATCCTCTGAAAACATATGAATGGCACAAAAACTTATAACTACCGTTTCCCCTCTTTATGTGCATTTATGATGTATTTATAGTTTTTTCACTAGACATGAAATTAGAAAAAGCTAATAGTAAACAAAAATACTTCATTGTCATAAACTTTTGTGGATACTTATTATAGTGTCATCATTATTTTCCTCCTTGAGATGACATGCATAATATAATATCTACATGATGTTCTGCTCTGTTAGTTTAGGTCATTATGTTAGAGTCACTTGAGGACAAGCCTTGCAATTCCAAGTAGCTGATTTGATACCAAGAAGCCTACTAAGTGACTAGTTGGTGATTTGTGTGCACAGCATGGATACACAGACCACAGGTTGAGTCCCATTCCAGGAAAAATGAGAAGGAACAAGAGTTTTTTGTTAAAAAAAAAAACCCACTATTTTCACAACACTGAAAATAGTGTGCCACTTAAAACTTATGAATTATTCATGTCTGTAAATTTCTATTTAATATTTGGGGATTGCAAATGGTCACAGGTAACTGAAACAGTTCTAAGAGGGTAACTGTTGATGAGGGAGCCATACAGTATTTGCTTACTGAATGTATTCATGAAATTTACACTGTCCCAAATTGAAAGGTATCTCCTCATTGCTACTAAATGTGATTTGCATCTTAATGACACTTTTCATATTGAAGCCATAATTACATTCATGCATACACTTCTCTCTCTGCCACATCAAAAAGGTTTTTGATATTAGAAACTGAGTTTTATCACTCTAAGTTATCTTGCATTATTCTTCATGTATATTCTGTGTTAGCATGAATGAGTGAGTGATTTTATTTTGTTCATTTATTTCATGGGAATTAGTGAAAATATGAACAATCCATTTAAGGCCACTCAAGAATAAGAGTCACATGGACCTAGAATAATGGATTATTCAGGTGCATAAAATTGAAATTGGATACACTAAGCCAAGGAAATCTCATCAGTGGAAACTGGCATCTTTGTACACCATTTTCAAGAAAAAGATATCCTCTCACAAGCTAAGACTCAGTCTAATCTTAGTACCAGAAAGCTGAAACCTCCTCAGTGGAGAATAACTAAGCTTCAATTTTTAATAGATGATAAACTGTCACAGAGATGAGGGTATCAAATTAGCCCAAGCATCCGTCACTCTCCAGAGTCAGCAAAGGGGCATGTGGAGAGAGTTGCAGTGGTTGGGGCTAGGGTTTGGCCTCCAGTCAGATACTTGCAGCAACAACTGTTCATGTCTCTGAAGGTGGCCCTTGCTCTCCCTAGTCAGACACAAGATGGATGTGACAAGCTTTAGCAACTAAGAACACTCAGATGAGCTGGGAAGGTGGATAGTCTACCAGACAGGGCATCAGAGGATGACGACACTCTCCTCTGGAGATGATTCAGAATGGTATAGAGCAAGGCGATAAGATGGGTCATTGCTGATGTAAAAGTGGACCAGGAAATTTCAAATTGAATTGAGAGGCTATATTGAATCTTTTGTGACAAAAAATGGAGGTCTTAATAGGGGCTACATTTGAAGGTGCTACATTTTAGAGTATTATGAGCAAATTGTACGCACATAAATCTAGAAGGAGCTAGGTTGGGCTCACATAAGAGATGATGAAAGGTAAGATTACATGATGCTGCAACTTTGCCTGACCTGATAAACCTCAGTGACTTAAGAAAGAGAACCTTGTCTGGCTGCACTCAGCCTCACTAACGTTATTATGGGAAAAGGAATTTCTCACATTGCAGGCTGGGCAAGCCAAATATGGTCTTCATGCTGCAGCATTCTGCACTTGAGCTTAGACAGGGCTTTTGCTTTCCAAGAGTGTTTCAGAGATGACTTTGTGGATTTTGTTTTATTATTTATTATAGATAAGTTTGTAGAAATTTGATATACTTTGAATATTATTTCAAACTCATTATCTCTTTACTTTCAGTATGATCATATTAATTTGTTTCTAAGCAGAGGGTGAAGAACTGAAGCCATACTGTTGGATAATAGCTAAGATATTGGGAAAGATAGCAGTGTGATGGTACACTCACGACCCCTCTCCTGGTCAATGTTCCACCCAAAAGATTCAGACAGTAGAATAACAAGGCCAATGAGCCTCCAAAATACAGCCTCAAAACCAAACAGGCATGCACCTTATTCTTTTAGACTCAGGCAGATGGCAGGAGCTCCTGGATGGGTGGAAGACTGATCCATTAACTCTGGTAGCAACTAAGAGTCCCATCTCTCTGAGTGGGTCCAAACACTAAAACCAAGGTTATCCTTCAACCTGGAGAAAATTCACCTCTCTGTTTCTAGTGAGAACACTAATAGCCCTTGAGAGGAATGGGAACCCTGAGTCGAATTGCTGTTTGTTGACACTACTAAGAACTGGAAGAGCCCACCACACCGTTCCTTACCAGTAACACCAGGGCTTCAGTCCACCTCCCCCAAATTCAGGGAGGCCTTTTGACTCTTAGGTGAAATTTTCAATGATAACAAGGGGAGAAAAGATATCCTTGTGGACCCCAGTCAGAACTTGGAAGTGAAACCATGGGAGACACCAGAGATGGGGAAAATTGAAAATTAATATTTTTTCATATGGAAATACAAAGCATACAAACACTTCCTTTAAAGAATATTTCTAAATTATAAACTGACATAGAATAGGACCTCCACACCTCATGTTTAGAAGTAGTAAATGAAGATAAATATGTCAGAATGCCAACTGTGGAGCAGACATTAAAAAATCTAATGGGGGTGGATATAATAATTCAACTGTGCTTCTGCTATTTTAGATGTAAAGAGTTAGTTTCCGAGTACTCACATATAATGATCCTGATTTTGTGTATGACATTTTCTGAACTAAGTTTCATTTCACTTAGTGAAATGAGAGTCCACAGATAGGCACACTCAGGTTCTATGGCCCTGAAAGACCTGTGATTGGAAGGAAGGAACAGCTGCTAATTTACCTCATTCACATCTGAGTTATTTGATGGTTACAATGGGCATATATCTGAAATATTTATATATTTTTCTCAAAAGTCTTACATTTTAAAAAGTAAGAGAAAAATAGATTTCTATAGTTTTTTTTTTAATCTACTGATGTCAGTTCAGATGCCATGCAATTTTTAAATACTACTTTGTTGTTTCTTAAAACAACCTCAGATTTTTCTCCAAACAAGTCCTTCTTCATCTCCCATGAGTATCATCATTATCATCTGAACAGAATAAAATGAAATTTTTTCTTTATGTTTGCATTAGAACCATTTGCAAGGTTGTGAAAAGCTACTGCCCTACTTCACCATCAGGGTAAACAAGTCTGGTTGAAAGCTGGGAAGTTGTACTGGTTTCCCAGTGAAGTTGGTGATGCTGGCCTCAGGACAGTACTTACAGAACCACTTCTTTAAAAATATTTTTTAAAAAAATCCCTTGTGTCAGAACTTGTGGCTGAAACTTCCAGAAGCAAGCGTCATTGACAGGTAGTCTTCTATTGTTAATATGGCCCCAAAGCTATGTGTTAAAGACAGGAGGCTTCAGAATATTTACTATCATGTACCTACAGGTCTTCTCTCTCAGAAACCAAATCTGATTTTCTGTGTGGACTGGTACCATTCCCCTGGAGTAATTTTCATAGAAATGGTCCTTACGTCACATGTTGTCAACAGGGAGGCTCAGCAAAGTTTTTCTTTCAGTTTGGGTTTGATGCTGTTGCTCGACACCATTTCAGGAGACCTAGGAGTATTGGCAAGCAAAGTAGCCTCCTACCCTCCCATATCCACAAGTCCTAGTCTTTGGGCTCTTCCCATCCCATTATATTGTACAGCATAATTACATGGCCATTGCAGATAAACTTTGAAATTGTATGTTTACTTTGTGAAAGTGATTACTTTAGGGAAACCAGAGGTCAAACTTGCAGTTGGTTGACAGATCTGAGAAAAAGAGGCTTTGCTCTCCTAGCTCCTCACTTGTTGTATCGGATTTCATCTTGCTTGCTCCATGCTCACTGTTTCTTAATGCCATCCTATTCTACTCTGGAGAGGACCAAGCTTGCCTGGATGAATCTGACTTATTTTTGTCCCCAAATTTAACCTCTCGGAATTTGAATATTTAACCATCTTGATACAAATTCACAGCAGGTTGTTAAAGGGAACATGGCTTTAAAAAGATAATTCCTTCCAATTCCAATTCAATCTGTGTTTTACATGGAAGTTTGTAAACTCAAAACCTTCATTTAAGCTACCACACTTCCAGCAGTGGAGTGTCAATATCAGTTACAGTCCACTGAGAGACTATCAGAGCAGTTCCCCAGTGTCTCTCACATCACAGTACATCAGCTTAAGATGCTATGAGAGTTGTGCTTGTGACAATGGGAGCAATACTCTCCTTTGAATGACTCCAAAAAAACTAATCTCTATCTAAGAGGGAGGTGAATGTGACCCTGCAGAGTAAAAGACTCATCCTTATGTTGTTGCCCCAAGAGCTGGACCAATGTTAGCCTATTTCCTACAGACTAGAAGGAACATTTAATTATGGTTAAGAAACCCTTTGGTTATAGCTCTGTAAGTAGAGAGCAGGATTACAGTTCAACAAATAGTCAAGTGTAATATGGTAAAGTTAGGTTCTAGGGCTTTGTGGCTAGATCAGAGGTAGGAGTCTAGCAGACCAGTTCTTGCAGAGAAATAACAGGGTACCACTCTTTTGTAGTCATGACTGGATGTGACAGCATGAGGGATGGATGATGAATTGTCTGAACTGGCTATCTTGTTTTTATAAAACTAGCTATTTCATATGTACAATCTATATTTTATAAGCCAATCAGGTTTCTATTCTTGTATTTCTTATAAAAATATAAATATGTTTATTTTTACTGATTCTGTTGCCTTGAAAAATACCAATACCATCTTAGTTTGGCAATGGGAATCATGGCTATCAGCTTTGCCCAGACTGCATTAGATATCTGCAGATAAGAATGGTCATGACAATGACCATCAGGGGACAGTAAATCAGGGGATGTCACACAAAAATTCTAGATTCAGAAATGTCTTTAGTAGGGCTAAAACCATCCACATTATTGAAACTATTTACAATTTTTGGCAGTGTTCTATTTTAGCTTTATAAACAAAAGGATCACGAGCCCCTTCAGGCGCCTTTGGCAAACTGCTTCAGACAGGAAGTAAAATATTCTACCTCACTTTTAGAAGCACAGAACTCAGTAGGAGCTGACCAGTTTACCCTTCTGGCTTGATCTAGGAAGGAAGAGAAAATTTTTATTTACACAGACTAAGTAGAAAATAACCTCAATTTCCAGAAAATGGCAATTACTGTCAAAATTTATGACAATTGTGTTGGTGAGATGGCTTAGGGTTTACAAGCAGTTGCCACCAAACCTTGACAACCTGGGACCCGCATGGTAGAAGCAGAGAAAAAACTCTTGCAAGCTGTCTTCTGACCTCTACTTACACTCTATAGCATATGTGCATACCCTCCACATACCAAATAAATGGATACAGGTAAAAAAATGTATAAATGAATGACATTGCACTACTGTATGTAAGGATACATTGTCACTCATGATTTGCTTTCTTGCTTTTCTCAGTTAATATTTATTTTTATTGATTATTTATAAGTTACTTTAACCTGACTTACATGGAAGATACATAATTTTAAATTTCTATTCATCAGATAAAAATGCAAAGAGAAACTAAAGTATAAATGATATATAAATCAAAACCTTTGTTGTTTTCTTACTAATAATAGGTAATTTAGAAACTTTTCATTTGAGGTCTCAATTCTATCATCTTTGCATGCCTGGATCTAGATCCATCTAGAAGGAAAGCAGTTTCTAGACATTGAAGGCTTTAATGTCACATGCCATGCTAGCATCCCGAGTCACTAGATATTGTGGCACTGGTCAGGTAGGTTCAGCCCAGTGCAGATATTTGTCTTGAGCCACACCCACAGAAATACTGTAATTTATAACTTTATGAGAAAAATAAAATCATTTTCAGAGCATAAGTGAAGCTGCCTTAGGGAATGAGAGCAATAAAGGTTTTCCCATATTGATAAAGATATCATTGCATTCAGTGGATTATGGAGCAGCAAGACTCTGATATTGATTTTCAGTTCCTCTTCAAAGAGGAATGCCTCAGGGATCACTATGGCCGAAAGAATGTGCTCTGGGTTTCACAAATTATTTTATGTAACTCAGCAGTCAAAGAATAGTGACTGTATGCCATGAGCTACTATATACAAGAGAGAGAGGTGTGAGAACAAGTAAAAGGGAAAGGCATGGTTTTCTAAGTGTGGACTAACAGCTTTGCAATATTCTTTCAAAAGACTATCAAGAGAATCCTGGATACACATCTGACATTCTCCTTGTTTTACAAGAGGGAAAAAGAACACAGGATGTGGAATTGATTGACCATTTTTTAACACAGTAGACCCTTAGTGCCCACCTGAATCTGTTGAATGTACAGTATTGGGGGTTTTGGGGGGGTATCTCTAAAAATACAACTATCAACAATTACTTATTACAAACAAACCAACCAACACCTTCTGGAAAATAAACAAGAATTGCCTGTGATCTGGAACAGTAGAAAAACGTGTTCATTCTAGCAGGGATATAAAATGGTGCAGCCATGGTGCAAATTGGAAGGCAATTCCTCAACAAATTCTGACACAAGATCACCACCCTGATGATTGTGTACATTTGGAAATGTACCTAAATGTACCTAAAAGGAGTAAGAGTGGAGACTCAAGATATTAGTGCACAGTGGAAAAATCCAGTGATTGTTGCCAGATACATGGGGAAGTGAAGTGTGGTATATCTATATAGAAGTGAAATGCACTTCAGCATATGCTAAGTAAAAGTGAGCCAGGTCCCAAAGGACAAACACTGACACTGCTCACATGAGGACCTGGAATTATCATATTCACAGAGAGTCATGGGGAAAGGAAGAGATGAGAGTTGCTTAGTGGGTAGGAAAGTGAGACTTCTGGAGAAGAATGGTGGTGAGTATCACATAGTAGTGTGAATGTTCTTCATAACACAGAAATGTTTAGTTAGATGTGTTTCCCAGGCAAGTTGAATTTCATCACATAAGCATTAAAATAAAAAAATTAGTGTCTGTGAACCATATAAATTAGAGCTAGGTAAGTATTATTCTCAAGCCAGCTTCCTCTCTCGGGATCTTGGCAATGCCTGTAGCCTGTGGAACTCCATCTGACCCAGGAAATACAGCAGTTGGTAGGCAAACTAGAATGATAATGACCCTGACTAGGTACATTTTACAAATTTGATAAAAGTATATATTAGTATGAATATGTCTGTAGCTCCCTTAGGACTATGGGTGTAGACCAAGTAAATATTCCACAAGCTTAAACATTGTATTTCAAAATACAGCATTCTGCTGAAGTCTGTTTGCTTTTAGCACTCTATTGTTCCACCTTACATAATTATGAAACATTCAGGTAAGGTAAGGAGAATCAGTAACTAGACAGAAAGGAACACAGGCAGCTTGCCGAGGAGACTGGAGGGTCAAGGGCCCATCTAGCTCACTCTGGCCTTAACTGAAAGTCATGGTCTTGTTTTATGTTTTTATTAGCACTTTCAGAAAATTAACACAACCTCCTTTGCCTCCCAGCATAGGTAATTTTGTGCCTGGCCCATCTGCCTACAGTAATCAGTACTGACACAAAAGATGTATGTTTTTCTTCCTTCCTTCCTTTCTTTCTTTCTTTCTTTCTTTCTTTCTTTCTTTCTTTCTTTCTTTCTTTCTTTCTTTTTCTGTCCTCCTTCCTTTACTTTGTCTCTTTTTCCTTTTTCCTTCTTTCTTTCCTTTTTTGTTTTCAAGAGAATATTTACAGCAAATGTTTTGAGCAACAGAAAAATTAAAATAAACATTGACAGGAATGGATCTGAAAATAAAACAGGGGGTTAGAGAGATGGCTCAGTGGTTAATAGCACTTATGTTTGCAGAGGACCCAGGTTAGATTTTCAGCACCCAAAAGTTGGTTTACAAGTGTCCATAATTCAGTTCCAGGTGAGCTGAGGCACACCACAATCATCAGACAGACAGACATATATACAGGCAAAACCCTCACATATATTAAATAAATAAATATAAAATATTTTAAAAGGTCAAAGCATTTCCATGGAAATCTTACATGAGCACCATGTTCCATCTAAGAGAGCACAGAGACTGATCAGGCAAGATGGAGGACCTAAAACTGGTTTTGAAGCCCTGTGGAGACTTAGAAGATCTATTGTGCAGGCATATGCCAAACCAAATTTCACAACAGTAGCAAGCAGTTAGCTCCACAGCAGTGAACTTGGGGTACATTTACACAATGCTGTAAAACAAAACATCCAAAGGATAGTGCTTTTTATGCAGGAAATGGTCAATAAAATAATATGATTGTTATCATATCAGTTTTGAAAGATATAAAAAGCTTACAAGATCCAATAATAAAAAATAATAGTTACATTTAAAGATCACCAGAATTTAAATAGATATTCATCAACTAGATCACAGTGGGACTTAAAAATTGGGTAAAGGTCTACAAGATATGGAAAGTTGTTAATTGAGGACAGTATGTCACATGCTACCCTTTGTTTTAGACCAGTCACCCTGTACATCCATAGTCTCAAGTAGGTCTCTAATCTTCTCTAAGTGTTTATTGACACTTCACCCTTAGCCATAATTCTCAGTACAGTAACCTCAACTGTAGGCTCAAAAGTCCCTTCCCTTCATTTGAGTAAGTGACTTTGCAATCCTAGAAGAAGGGATAGATACCTAAAGGAATATTAAACCCGTAGAGTTTGTGTTAGTGTTAAGTTCTAGAATTTAATGTTTACAATCATTGAAGTAAGCCATTAAGGTTTGGAAAGGCTGGAAATGCACCACAGAACCTAACATGTCAGAAAATTAGATGAATGAGAGCCAGTGAACTGGATCAGCAGGTTAAGCAAATTGCCACCAAGCCCCAAACCTGGGTTTGATCCACGGGAAGACCCTCATTACAGAACACCTGTAAGTTATCCTCTGACCTCCACATGTGTGTCATGGCATGCTACATTCCTCATATACATATTAAATAAATAAAAGTAATTTAGAAAGAAAATTAGATGCATGAACTACATGGTTTTAGTGTTTAAGAAACAATGCTGTTTTCTTGTCTCCACATGTGCTAGAAGGAAGGAGAAACCAGGATAATGAATATATTGATCTTGTTTTCTTTTGACTTTTTGAGACAAGACCTCACTATGTATTCTAGGCTAGCTTTGAACTTGAATTTCTGCCTCTTCCTATTGAAAGCTAGTATCATAGAATTGCTGCAGCATACCGAAATTGCTCTATTTTACCAACATTGCCTTAAGTATTAACATTCCTTTGCCAAATTCAAGTTTGTAAAAGACTAACTTAGAAAACATTTGGGATTCTTGAGAGATTATGATAGACTTGATTTGTTATTTACATAGCTTATAGTACATAAAGAAACTCAAGTTTATTAGTGACATTGGTTAGGGGAATGAGTGTTGAATTAACCAAGGAATAGGTGTAAGTAATCAATCACATCCCTTTCCAAAATTTCAAGATTCTCTAAAGACTAGCTCATTAAACATAAAGCTTTGGAAAAGCTTGAGTTTCAACTTTGTAACTTTAATATTGAGAAACAGGTAGGATTCTGTTTATAAGATCTTTTTGATGGATGGACTCATAAAACTACCTGTCTAGATGACAGACAGAACCCTGTGTTACTTACAGCTCCAGAGAAGATTGCTGGTCAGGTCACACAGTGGATCCCTCCTGAGGATGGGTACACCAATGTGGAGGAGTAGGAAGCAGCCTATATACAGTAGGTAGGGTGGGGTCAGCTATAGGCCCAGGTTGGCTAATTTGAATAATCCTGGTGGGTTGTGGGGCTCAGGAACTGCCCAAGTTGTCTGTTGCCTGACCTAAGAATGATTAGGGTAGATCATAATGGGCCCCACAACATGAGACCCTGATAAGGGAAGCAGTTGGGGTGTGGACTTAATCAACTATTCAAGAAAGGAAACTGTCTGGTCACTGTTAGGGTCTCAAAACAACTTCAAGACAGTATAGGAAATAATGGAAAACACATAGAGCCTCATGTGATTATTGAGCCCTGGATATCTGATATCCATTTCAAACTCAATTACTTTGGAGATGCGTGTTTTGAGTGGAGGGACTCCTGGAGAATATGGAAATAGTTTCTAGAATGGAGGAAAGACAGTCACTTTTCTAAGATTGAATAGATGAGCACAGAAAACATTCTAATATAACAGTAAAAGAAAATGATCAAGTAGAAACATGAGGTGACTGAAGCTTGACTGGCAGTTGATTTTAGTATTTGTTTGGTGTTGGACAGGTAAGTGAGCCAAGTGAGACTTCACCATCATTTTGCCTAAATTACAGGTTTTTGCTTAGAATAATAGAGTATGCTAAAGATGCTACTTTGGTCTAAGCTTTGTTAGAGTGGACCCTGGGTTGGTAGTGTTAATCCATCAACAAGAACAATTAATGTTACATATACCAGCTGAACTAGCTAATAGAGATTTAAAGACAAATTTATTGCCAACTCTATTTGCTGAGTTCTCTGACCTTCATGAAGGAGGCCTAGTAAGTGTCATACTTTAGGCATATGAGATAGTGGAGTTTGAGGGAACTTGTTGGTTATCACTGATGACTTTCAATGTTGGGTTAGAGCAATGGTACCTGTGGCCATTCTGTCATGCCCCCAGGCAACAATGAGGAACACTTTAATAGTTATGGGACATTGGTGATATCTGGCTGGGTGGGGGAGGAATGAATGGTATTATATGTGGGAAGGCAGGAGATACTAGAGTGTTTCCACATGGCTTTAAGTTTGAGGACACTAGAAAGACAAAGTAGAGGAATGTGTAACTTTGCTGTGTAGCCATAGTATAGTGTGCTGTCATCTTTAGGTTGGATGATTGTACCTCATTTTATTAAAATTGTGTATGAAGAATGGAAACAGGAGCACAAAATTTCTGTGAGTCCTGAGAAAGCAGACATATCTGTTAGAGGAAACATGAGGCCCACTTGTCATGAAGGGCACCCCAGATTCAGGGAGGTGGTGGTTTGAAAGACGTTTTAATTTCTCCATATATTGTGTTTCTTTGGTAATTGCCAGCTTGGTTACTATGTGGTGTGTGTGATAGAAGGCCACAGGATGATAGCATATCTAACAGCTCTATAGCAAATAACTTCAGACAGATGTGTTTGTATTTTGGATATCTGTTTAAACACTCAAAGTCTATGATAATAAGTTTGAATTTTAATGTCTGTAGTTTTTAGAATGCAAGAGGGCAAGGTGCTTTTAAGAGAGACTGTGATAGGGATAGGAGATATAACAATGAGGAATTCAGGGAAGGATAAATTGATAAATGGGACTGAATGACATGAACAGTAAAATGCCAATAGAATTGTGTTATGACACCAGGGAAACACACAGTCTTGCAACCTTTGGTATGCATATCCATTAGGGAGAAGAAGGAGGTGATAGCAGCAGGAATCTCTATCTTAGAAGTGTTATGGAAACATTAGATGTGGTCCCCTGGAGGCTTAACCTTATCATGGAATACTGTCAAATTGTGGTCACAGAGAAAAGAACTTGAAAGTATACAGGATCATAGGACAGAGTTAATTTGTTGGACACACAAATGGCAATATCTGGAAAGTTACCCTGTTTGGTGGGTCTCACATTTTAAATGAAAAGGACTCAGTAACCAAATGGGTCACTGATAGTTTAGAGCCTCCTGGTAGTTGGAGATATAACAAATTCATCTCTAAAGATAAGTTTATGCCCGGAATGGTGTGGTACTAGGGATGCTTTTCCACACAGAAACCATGTATGATATAATTTTGTGCATCAGTCATTATGTAGAGGCAGAGCCATTTGTAGAATCCAAATGCACTATTGAGTTATAGAAATTTGATTTGTCCTTTTACTTGTAGACTTGTGGGTACTCAGAGTTGTTACAACTGTAAATGGACCAAATGCCATCATCTGACTGACACAATTTTAGTCTCAGTCAAGAGTAAGTGAATCTCAATGTTTTCAACCACACAAGGTCTTTTGTGGGTGAGTGAGGAGAGGTTAGGCTGTATTCAAGATTTTAGATCACACAGTGTAATTTGTGTGTGTGTGGTCAGTAGGAGGTTAGGAAGATTGCCTTTTAAAATATCACTGGCTGAAGTTGGAGCTCTTATACAAGCCTATAGATGACTTAATTCCATCAGCCACTTAGACCTTTCATCTCAGGTGTTGGTTAGTAGTGATGGGCAAATCTTGAAGACATTTTAGTTTCAGCACTTGTAAGAGCCAAGTCACAGAATGTGCTATGTTTTGTTGAAACAAGAGCTTATTTGGAAGTTTTGAGCCTCTAAATCATATCACAATGAGAGGAACCAAACCAATAATAAAATCAAGGTCCATTTGGCCAGAATGTCTATATCATGTAACATTTTATTTACTGTTTTGGTATTTCTTTTCTTCTGATAGGAATTGTCATCTAAATTGTCAAAAAAGGCTGCCTATTCTTAAAATAAGAAAGAGCATTGTTTTTTGGTTGTTGTTCATCTTCTATGTTTCTGAAACTTGGTCTTTCTATGTAGCCTAAGTGGTCTCAAACTCACAAAAATCCTCTTGCCTGAGCTTCTCATGGGTGGTTCATGAGCCACTATGCTAGGTTTCTACTATTACTTTTTGATGGATTTCTCTTTCTCTCGATAATCTACATTTTTCGGAAACTTCTGTGGAACAGTAATTTCAGTTTCTTTGATGGAGTTAAGTAGGGAAGTGAGTTTAATCATCCACCCCTTACAAGGTGAATAGTAAGGAAGTTTGGGAGATGGTAGAAATTTGAGCTCAATTGAGTCCAATAACAAGTAGGTGTAGTCTAGCCTACAGGGCAGTATATTATTACTGGGTTAGCTTGATTATTGGTGTACCCTGTGATGGTTATTCTTGGGTAGGTATCAACTTGACTAGACATGGAATCAAATAAGACAAGTCTATGGGGAGTGTCTGTAAGAATATATATCCTGGAGTTTCCTCACAGATAGTTTTTATAGTATTAGAAGGTTCTGTATAAGCTGCTATGAGAAAAGCCATCAACAGTCTTACAGATCCATGGACTCTGTGAACTACAGTAATGACTAGTGTAGCAAAATTGGACCCTGGGTACAGTAGTGTCATAAATGTTAAGTGTGTGGGTGAGGGACTAACTGTTCTCTGATTGGTTGTAAGGTCAACTGCACAGGAAGCATGCCTAGTAGTGCAAATCTGGCCAAGAACCCATGTTTGAGATACTCACAGACCCCAGAAGGGAACCCACAGCTGTTATTCTGATAACGAAAGAATTATCAAGCTATTCTCTAAATTCATATCTTTCCCTATAGATTAGTGCATCTCTCAGATCTAATCAGAGAAGTTGCATTGTTCAGTGGACAGTGGTTACTGCAGAAACTCACAACTGGTCAATGCGTAAAGACTATCAGTAGAGTCCTTAGCTACAAATGAGACATCTATGCCACCTGTCAAGGCTTAGGGACCATCATAGAAGAGGGGTCGAAAGACTGTAAGATCCAGAACTCAGGGAGTACAATGGCAAAAACAGTGTCATCTGGACATGGCAAGGCCACTGGCATCATGAACTCACAGAACAGGGGCTGCCTGTATAAGGTCTGCACAAGATCAAGTCAATCAACATTCCAGCATAGAGAGGGAAGGTGTTCAGAAGCTTCAACCCCTAGACAAAGATCTGTGCATCAGAGATCTGGTGGAGGGGGAGTCGGTTTACTTTAAGAGCGTGACCCCTGGTTGTTCTACTGTGGTCCAGAGGATATCTCATACCCAGGAGTTAAAAAACAGTTAAAAAAGAAACAGACACAAAGTTGGGTGTGGGTAAGAAGGTTGAGATGTGTCTGGGAGGAGCTAAGGGGGGAGTAGACAGTGAATATGATCAAATTACACTCTATAAATTTTTCAAAGAATTGATGAAACTACTAAGGGAAAGCATATTTATAACATAATTCTGGGGAGGATTAATTGAAAGGAAAAGCCTTTTGCCTGTCTTCCCTCCCTTCTATGGATGAGTGCTTCTAGTATGAGGCTACTGCTATTTTCATTCCTTTTTGACATTGGAGCTAAGCTTCTTTGCCCTGACACTGTACACAGAAGATCAGTGGCTCTCCAGGAATCCTTCAGGTCTTCAGTGCAAGATTATGACTGCTGAGATATCCAGCCTTGGAGACTGAGCAGCTACTATGTCCTAAGACTCTGGGGTATGCAGAAAGTCACTGTTGAACTACCTGGTTTATATACTTTAAGTCAATTAAACAACATTCCTTTGTAATACATTCTCATTCTGTCATTATACCATGCCTTAGATGTGCTGTCCCTAGAATGAATGGATCCAGACTTTATGGTATTGTGTGTGTGTGTGTGTGTGTGTGTGTGTGTGTGTGTGTGTGTGTGTGTGTTTGCATTAACTGGGCCAAAATCTACACCATTGGCTACTGCCCTGGAACTTAGGAGTAGTTGCCAGACATTGAAGTCAATGCAGTGTAATAGACCAACTTATTGTTTGGAGTTGGGACACTGAGGCCTACTTGCATAGATGGTCTTTGATGATTCAGATTTGGGAGCACAGCATAGTACAATGTTAGCAATGAGAAGCCAATCAGTATGTGATCATGATCACAATGGTTACTGGCCACAACCAAAGTGTTTAAATATTTTGTAGGCAAATGGGGAGAAGTCCACTGATACTATGTAGAAGGCAAACTGGGACTGGCAAGCCCAGTAATTAGAACACTGGGCATACTGACCAGCTCAGTAACTGTGTTTTGGCATTAAGGAATATTGAGCACTGCTACTTTGATGGGAAGATGTTCAGTGTTTAGATAGATGTAATCACTAAGGAGCCTTCATATATTTGATTTGGTGTCAGTTTGCACTTGGACTATCAGAAAGGGAATTTTAGTTCTCCTTACTGCTTTTTAAATAAACGTGTTCTTCTGTTTCTATATTTAACTGGTGTTGTGGAGTTTCAAGTATCTTAACTGGAACAGATAAATGGGCTCTTCTGAAAAGATCAACTCATAATGCTGTAGATATTATTTAACTCTGGATAGTTTTATGCACTATATTTATGAAAACTAAAGATGTAAAAATTGTGAAATAAATACTGTTGTTTCAAGAATACACCAATTAGCAAAATAAAGGTATGTATGTAAACAACATAACTCATTTTGAAATGTCCATGATCAAAAGATATCAGATCAAAGTGGATATCTATATAGGGTGAATATAACAACATAGGAGTCAGATGTGGAGTGTTGTGTAATATTTCTTTACACTGTAAAGATGTGTCTCTGCCTAAGGCACCTTCTGATTGGTATAGTAAAGACCTGAATAGTCAATAGCTAAGCAGGAGAATTTAGGCGGGACTTCTAGCAGACGGAGGAACTTAGAGGGTTAGAATCCTAGGTGTACAGGATGCCAGGGAGACATCAATGTCTTCAGTGTCAGAAGAGGTCAGAATACAGCACAGAGTAGAGGTAGCCAAGCCATGTGGCACAACATAAATTAATAAAAACTGGTTAATTTAAGTTATAAGAGCTAGTGGGACAAGCTTAAGCTAATGGCCAAACTTTCATAATTAATAATAAGACTGTGTTCTTATTTGTGAAATGGCAGTCCTAACATGAAAGTACTATTACAGTGGAGATTATAAAAATAATATGATCCTAGACAGAATACAGACACACAAAACAGTGAGGGGAGAGGGATTGTTTGAAATCTTGCAAGTACACACAAGATACTGTTAGCCATGTGCTTGCTCATTCAGTTATTTACCAGGCAACTGCTGTGAACCCAGCACTTACAAGTGTAATCTGAATTTCAGGACATTTGCATTCTGCCTCAGATTATAGGGCTAGAACTGACTGGATATAGTATTCAAGCCCAGCCTTCAAGAAGGCCCTGCTCTTTTCCTGTCTTTTCTCCTTCCCTGAGTGCTACTGGTGGGTTCTTAAGTTAGATAAGAGAGCTGGAGCAGATGACATACATGCCTGGAGATTGTGTTCCCTGAATGACATCACCAGATTACTTTGAGCTTGCACATAATGCTTTGATGGTCTCTGATACTCTTTGGCTGGTTCAGCCATGACATCTGTCCACAGAAACTTTAAAGAGAGAGCAGTTGCTCTAATAAGTTTCTGAAATAGCTGAGCACTGAAATATCAGCTTCAAATATGCACAGGGAACATTTTAATGGCCCATTCGTGTAAATTCCAAGGCCAGGCTGGCTGAAGGTCACAGGAGAAGACATGAGCAGTGTTGAGAGGGTTTGATCTGAGCAAAGTCTATGTATTGGGACCATGTGCTCTAGTCAGGGGTAGTGGTTCCACATAGGTTGAGTACTAGGTAGGCTGTACAGAAGCCGAAAGGTCTAATCCAAGGCACCAGGAGTGAAAACATGGTTCCAAACTGATAGAAGTTACATGTAAATCAAAATCTTCTGTGTGAGAAGCTAGATTAAGGATCATTATATCATCAATTATGAAAAGTATTCTGACATACTACTATGATTTTTTTCACATTCTTAGTTGTTTACATACTGATTTCTTCAGAGAAAAAATGTGTGGACACTTAAATTCATTTTTATACAAACAAATTCTAAAATATAAATTTAGGTATATATTCAAAGAAGTTTCTCCAAACGTTTCCTGGGGGTTATAAAAACTAGGTTTAAAAGTTTTAATTAACTGAAATGCAGTCATATTAATTCCAAGTATTCTCTTTTAAAAATTCTATCTCTGGTTTCTTCCTTCCCTTTCCGCCGACCCATCAGAGACTAGGTGAGTGATCCCCTGCTTTTACCCAACTCCTGTCCAAAGTGCCATTCACCCAGATCCCCCCAGGCTTGTCCCTGCTTGAAATAGACACGCCCAGACAGGGAGGAGCTCCCTGAATCCAGATACAGCCAGTCCTCCTTCCCTTTCCGCTGACCCATCAGAGACTAGGTGAGTGACCCCCTGCTTTTGCCCAACTTCTGTCCAAAGTGCCATTCACCCAGATAGAATCCCCCCCAGGCTTGTCCCTGCTTGAAATAGACATGCCCAGGCAGGGAGGAGCTCCCTGAATCTGGGTACAGGCCACTCTTCCTTCCGTTCCGGCGACCGATCCACCAGGAGGTGAGTGATGCACCGCTCTTACCCAACCCCCATCAAAGCCCCATCCACCCCAATCTCCCCGGGCCTGCTCCTGCTTGGGGTGGACCTGCCCAGGCAGTGAGGAACCCCCTGGAAACACCCCACTCTTACTTCCTGTCCCTCCCCCACACACCCGATCCCTATGGAGGCCTAACTCCTTCAGAGTGAGGAGACTATGAGGAGAGGCAAGACCATCCAGAGCTTTGGACATTGAATTCCTGGCCCCCACACACTACTGTGTAACAAAAGGAGATAGAGAGACCCTACCTGCACTCACTGGAAAAAGATACGGGAAGAAGACAGAATAAGAACTCGCTCAACAACAGAAAGACCAATATGACACCACCAGAATCTAGGGACTCCACTCCAGCAAGACCTGAAAAGCCCAACATGGTGCATGAAGAAGAGATGGACCTCAAAAATTATCTCAGCAAGATAATAGAGACCTTCAAAGAGGAAACAAGAAAATCCCTTAAAGAAATAGAAGAAAAAGCAAGCAAAAAATTACACGAAATGGAGGAAAAGACAAACCAAAAAATTCAAGAAATAAACAAATCTCTTAAAGAATCTAAAGAAACCCAAGATAAAACAACCAAACAAGTGAAGGAAGCTCTTGAAACAGTTCAAAGCATGAAAGCTGAATTAGACACAATAAAGAAAACACAGAATGAGGCGATGCTGGAAATGGAAAGACTGGATAAACGATCACGAACTAAAGACGTGAGTATAACTAATAGAATCCAAGAGACAGAAGAGAGAATCTCAGCTATTGAAGACTTGCTAGAGGATATACATTCATCAACCAAAGAAAACCTCAAGTCCAACAAATCCCTAACACAAAATATCCAGGAAATATGGGACACCATGAAAAGACCAAACCTAAGAATAATAGGTGTAGAAGAAGGTGAAGAAACACTGCTCAAAGGTACAGAAAACATATTCAACAAAATCATAGAAGAAAACTTCCCCAACCTACAGAAAGATATGCCTATGAAAGTACAAGAAGCTTACAGGACGCCAAACAGACTGGTCCACAAAAAGAAGTCCCCTCGACACATAATAATCAAAACTCCAAATCTACAGAATAAAGAGAAAATATTAAGAGCTGCAAAGTAAAAAGGCCAAGTAACATATAAAGGCAAACCAATTAGAATCACACCCGACTTCTCAATGGAAACTCTGAAAGCCAGAAGGTCTTGGATAGCTACCCTACAAGCACTAAGGGAGCATGGATGTCAACCCAGACTATGTACCCAGCAAAACTTTCAATCATTATAGATGGAGAAAACAAGATATTCCATGACAAAAACAGATTTAAAGAATACATATCCACAAATCCAGCACTACAGAAGGTTCTGGAAGAAAAACTCCAACCCAAGGAACATAACTACATGCACAAAAACACAGGCGATAGATAATCTAATTTTGCCTAACACAAAAAGAAGCAGGAGGGCAAAATCCACCAACAGTAAATCCAAAACAAACAAGAACCAACTAACAATGGACATTAATATACCTAAATGTCAATGGTCTTAACTTACCCATAAAAAGATATAGGCTAACAAAATGGATACGAAGACAGAATCCATCCTTCTGCTGTTTACAAGAAACACACCTCAACTTCAAAGACAGGCGATACTTCAGAGTAAAAGGATGGGAAAAGATTTTCCAATCAAATGGCCTCAAGAAACAAGCCGGTGTAGCAATCCTAATATCTAACAAATTGGACTTTAAACTAAAATCAATCAAAAGATGAAGAAGGGCATTTCTTACTCATCACAGGAAAAGTCCATCAGGATGAAATCTCAATCCTGATCATCTATGCTCCAAATACGAAGGCACCCACATTTGTGAAAGAAACATTAATAAAGCTCAAACCACACATAAAACCACACACACTTATAGTAGGAGACTTCAACACCCCCCTTAATGCCACTAGACAGGACCACAAGACAGAAACTTAACAAAGAAACAAAGGATCTGAAAGAAGTTATGACCCAACTGGGATTAACGGATATCTATAGAGCATTCCATCCAAACTCAAAAGAATATACCTTCTTCTCAGCACCATATTGCACCTTCTCTAAAATTGACCACGTAGTAGGCAACAAAGCAAACCTCCATAGTTACAAAAGAATTGAAATAACCCCCTGTATCTTATCAGACCACCATGCATTAAAGCTAGAATTCAGCAACAATACAAATGGCAGAAAACCTGCAAACTTTTGGAAAATGAATAACACCCAATTGCACCATTCCTGGGTTGAGGAAGAAATAAAAAAACAAATTAAAGACTTCCTAGAATCTAATGAGAATGCAGACACAACATACCCAAACTTATGGGACACTCTGAAAGCAGTGCTAAGAGGGAAGTTCATAGCACTAAGTGCCCACATGAAGAAACTAGAGAAAAGTCACATTAGAGAACTGACAGAACAACTGAAAGCACTAGAGCAAAAAGAAGCAAACTCACCAAGGAGGAGTAGATGCCAGGAAATAATCAACCTGAGAGCTGAAATCAATAAAGTAGAAACTAGGAAAACATTACAAAGAATCAATGAAACAAAGAGTTGGTTCTTTGAGAAGATCAACAAGATAGACAAACCTCTAGCCAAACTAACCAAAAGGCAGAGAGAGAGAACATGCTAATTAACAAAATCAGAAACGAAAAGGGGGATATAACAATGGACACTGTGGAAATCCAGAGAATCTTTAGGTCATACTTTGAAAACCTATACTCCACAAAATTCGAAAATCTAATGGAAATGGACAGTTTCCTGGATAAATATCACTTACCAAAATTAAACCAAGATCAGATAAACAGTTTAAATCGACCCATAACCCCTAATGAAATAGAAGCAGTCATCAAAAGCCTCCCAACCAAAAAAAGCCCAGGGCCAGATGGCTTCACTGCAGAATTCTACCAGAAATTCAAACAAGAGCTGATACCAGTACTCCTCAAACTGTTCCGCACAATAGAAGCAGATGGGATATTGCCAAACTCTTTCTACGAGGCTACAATCACTTTGATACCCAAGCCACACAAAGATAAGACTAAGAAAGAGAACTACAGACCGATATCCCTCATGAACATCGATGCTAAAATACTCAATAAAATATTGGCAAATCGAATCCAAGAATATATCAGAAAAATCATCCACCACGATCAAGTAGGCTTCATCCCAGGGATGCAAGGATGGTTCAACATACGAAAAACCATCAATGTAATCCACCATATAAACAAACTGAAAAAGAAAAACCACATGATCATCTCACTAGATGCTGAAAAAGCCTTTGACAAAATCCAACATCCCTTCATGATAAAGATCTTGGAGAGAACAGGAATAACAGGAACATATCTAAACATTAAACATGATAAATGCAATATACACCAAACCAATAGCCAACATCAAACTAAATGGAGAGAAACTCGAAGCGTTTCCTCTAAAATCAGGAACAAGACAAGGCTGTCCACTCTCTCCATACCTCTTCAATATTGTACTTGAAGTTCTAGCTAGAGCAATAAGACAAGAACAGGGGATCAAAGGGATACAAATTGGAAAGGACAAGTCAAACTCTCACTATTTGCAGATGACATGATAGTCTACATAAGTGACCCGAAAAATTCTACCAGGAAACTCCTATAGCTGATAAACACCTTCAGCAAGGTAGCAGGATACAAAATTAACTCAAAAAAATCTGCAGCCCTACTGTATACAGATGATAAACACAATGAGAAAGAAATCATGGAAACATCACCTTTCACAATATCCACAAGCAACATAAAATATCTGGGGGTAACACTAACCAAAAAGTTAAAGACCTGTACAATAAGAACTTTGAGACTTTAAAGAAAAAAATTAAAGAAGATACCAGAAAATGGAAAGATCTCCCATACTCTTGGATAGGCAGAATTAACATAGTAAAAATGGCAATCCTACCAAAAGCAATCTACCGATTCAACGCAATCCCCATCAAAATCTCAACACAGTTTTTCACAGACATTGAAAGAACAATAATCAACTTTATATGGAAAAATAAAAAACCCAGGATAACCAAAACAACTCTTTACAATAAAAGATCTTCTGGAGGCATCACCATCCCTGACTTCAAGCTTTACTATAGAGCCATAGTTCTGAAAACAGCTTGGTATTAGCACAAGAATAGACAGATAGACCAATGGAAAAAAGATAGCATCTTCAACAAATGGTGGTGGCACAATTGGATTCGGACATGCAGAAGATTGCAGATTGATCCATGCCTGTCACCATGCACGAAACTTAAGTGCAAATGGATCAAAGATCTCTCCATAAATCCAGCCACACTGAATCTTCTAGAAGAGAAAGTGGGAATAACCCTTGAACAAATTGGCACAGGAGAACGATTCCTGAACATCACGCCAGAAGCACAGACACTGAGGTCTACAATCAATAAATGGGACCTCCTGAAACTGAGAAGCTTCTGTAAGGCAAAGGACACAGTCAGTAAGACAAAACGACCACCCACAGAATGGGAAAAGATCTTCACCAGCCCCACATCTGACAGAGGGCTGATTTCCAAAATATACAAGGAGCTCAAGAAGATAGCCACCAAAACACCTTACAATGAAATTAAAAAGTGGGGTGCAGAACTAAACAGAGATCTTTCAACAGAGGAATCTGAAATGGCTGAAAGACACTTAAGAAAGTTCTCAAAATCATTGGCCATCAGAGAAATGTAACTCAAAACAACTCTGAGATACCACCTCACACCTGTCAGAATGGCTAAAATCAAAAATAACAATGACAACCTATGCTGGAGAGGATGCGGAGAAGAAGGAACACTCCTCCATTGCTAGTGGGAGTGTGAACTTGTAAGACCATTCTGGAAATCAGTATGGCGGTTGCTCAGAAAAATGGGAATCAATCTACCTCAAGATCCAGCCATTCCTCTCTTGGGTATATACCCAAATAGTGCATGTTCATACAACAAGGACATATGTTCAACCATGTTCATAGCAGCATTGTTTGTAATAGCCAGAACCTGGAAGCAACCTAGATGCCCCTCAACTGAAGAATGGAAAGAGAAAATGTGGTACATTTATACAATGGAGTACTACTCAGCAGAAAAAAGCAATGGAATCTTGAAATTCGCAGGCAAATGGATGGAACTAGAAGAAACCATCCTGAGTGAGGTAAACCAATCTCAAAAAGACAAACATGGTATGTACTCACTCATATATGATTTTTAGACATAGAGCAGAGGTTTACCAGCCTATAATCCTCTTCACCAAAGAAACTAAAAATCATGAAGGACTCTAAGAGATAAATAGACCCCAGGAATGGGAAGTGGCATGAACTCCCGAGCTAATTGAGAGCATGAGGGTAGGGGAGAGGGTGCTGCCACAATAAGAGCACAAGAAGAAGAGTAGAGGAGAAGAAATGGAGGAGCAGAGATATTGAGTTGGGGGAAGAATAGAGGAGAGAGCAGGATGAGAGACACCACATCAGAGGGAGCCACTATAGGTCCGAGAAGAGATCTGGAACTAAGGAGATCTCCAGAGACCTACAAGGATGACACGATCTGACAGTCCGGGCAATGGAGGAGAGGATAACCTAAAAGCCCTTCCCCTAAAATGAGATTGATGACTACTCTCTATGCTATCCTAGAGTCCTCATCCAGTGGCTGATGGAAGCAGAGACAGACATCCACAGAAATACACTGAGCTGAAATCTGGAACCTAGTTGAAGAGAGGGAGGAATGAAGAACGAAGGGGTCTGTACCAGGTTGGAGAAACCCACAGAAACAGTTGGCCTGAAAAAGGGAAAGCATATCGACCCCAGACGCTCTTTGGGAGGCCAGTACGGGACTGATCCAGCCCCTTGATCATGGATGCCAATGGGGAGGCCCCTGCACTCTGGGGAGCCTCAGGAAGTGGAGAGCCTCTGGAAGTGGTCTGGTGTTTTTCCCTGGTGTGTGGGCGGGACTTTGAGAGCCCATCCCACTTGAAGGGATGTGCTCTGTCTCTGGACACTTGGGGAGGGGCCTAGGCCCAGCACAGGAAGATTTGGTGGAGCCCCTGTTGGGGGCCCTACTCTGCCTGAGGAGTGGTGGGTGGATGGGGTGGGGGGTAGGTTGGAGGTGGGGGAGAAGGAATGGGGGTGAGGGGAGGGAGAGGGAGAGGGGACTTACATGTGATACAAGCCTGTTCCCTAACTTGAATTAATAATAATAATAATAATAATAATAATAATAATGCCAGGAGAAATTCGGATACCTTCAGATGCCGTATTTCCAAAAGGGTGGAGACAAATTGAAAAATTGTAAACATTTAAGCAGGGTTTATAACAAAGTGATGAAAGAGATAAACCGTTAAGAGTAAGTGTGAATTCGATCAAGTTACTGGGGATAGAGAAGTCTGGAGGGAAATAACAAGCTGTAGAGGAGACAAATAAAAAAAATCACCATAAATTCTTCTCATTCTTGCTCATTTTCAAAGACAACTCTAGTTTCTCATCTCTAAAATGTTATCCCATTTTCTTCTAGTCTCTTTTCCCAAGCGCACCATTGTAAGCACAAAAATCACAATGCTCTTGACAGCCATGAGTTGCTGTATGTATTTTATTTCATACTTCAGTATGCATTTTATTTCTTCCTAATAAAGTTTCTTCAGGACATATAATATTGTTATCTGTTAAACACAATCTAATGTTCTAGGCCATGATTCATGCAGTTTCTTCCTGCATTACATTTGAGCAGAGCATCAAAATCTATTTTGAAGGATCTTGGGAATGCAGCTCAAGTGATTGCCTCTCTGCATGAAGTCCCAGGTCTGAGTCATATCTTTGCATAAACCAGTTAGATGCTGAGTCTGAGGCCAGCCTGAACTATGTGAGACCCTATGTCAACAGACAAATGTCCATCAGACATAATCAAATAGAAAAAATTGCTGTATAATTTAAGTTTCTTTGTTAAAAATCAGGTGTTCGTAGGTTAATATCAGGGTTTTTCAATTCGATTCCTGTTACAATAAATCTGACCACCAAAAGCTGTCTGAGTCCCACCGCCACTTGTGTGCTTTACACCCGCCGCCTGCCCGAGTTAGGCCCAAATGAATACACAGAAACTTGTATTAGGTACAATGCCGCTTGGCCAATGACTAGGACTTCTCATCTGTTAGCTCAGTCTTAATTATCATAAATCTATATATGTTATAAAAATTATCTTATCGGACGCCTTAATGGCGTCCCTCCTTGTCAGTGGATCACATCGTGCTACAGGAGCAGGAGCAGAGGGAAAAGAGGGCGCTTCCTGTTTCTCTTTCACTTAAATATGAGTCTCCTTGCTATGTCACTTCCTGCCTGGATCAGGACTTCTCTACTACATTTCCCAGAATCCTCTTTGACTCCTAGTCCTTGCTTGCCATTGGCCAAACAGTATTTTATTCAACAATCAATAAGATAAGCATACAAAGAAGTACATTCCCCATCATCTCCTCTTTTCTGTCTAAATAAAAAGAAGGGTAAGTTATCTTTTATAATAACTGAAGAAAATTATAACCATAACTATCTGCCTTCAACTCTATCAAAGACCACAGAAGGATAATATATAAACTCTAGAACTGACAGAGACATCTTGCTACCTGGACAGTCACCCAAAGTTCCTCTGTAATGTTGGGGCATCCATCTTCAGCCCATAGGCCACAGTGTGTCTGGCACACTTCTCCATTTCAACGGGAACCCTTCAGTACTGTCTTGTTTTGTAAGTTCAGCAGTCACTTTCTTGTGCGTCCTGTATGTCCAGCTTATACAGCAACAAACAGTCCAGGTAAGAGCAGTTTCTTGATCAAATGGCTAATCTTGCCATGTTGAAAGCAAACTCCATAACGAGTTTTTCGATGCCCATTCCGTCCTTTCTGACGTAATTGGTGTGCCAGGAATAGTTTTGTCTCACTGCCAAGATAAACCCTAAACCATTTAAATGCCATATTTCTGTAGGTCTTTGAAAGGTTTGAAGAATACCTATCCATCTCAAATACATCTCTGTATATCTAGAAAACCTAACCTAATAAAAGATCTGTATAAACACAATACCTAAACAAGAGGAGAAATATACATATCACATAATTGACCTTAAAGCTGTACCAATAAATGAAAATCTATACCAATGCAAAGTATTCATTCCTATATCCTATTCCCCTTCTCTTTCTTTAAAAAGAGATTGACTTATTAAATTCATAAAAAAGACAGTCTGGATTCTTCCACGTATTGTAAGACAAACTCCCATTTCTGGAGTTCTTACCTTCTACACTGATGCCAACAAATCAGGTAAGGCAGGTTATAAAGCAGGTGAGGTAAGTAAAGTAGTTCAAAGTCCATATACATCTGTACAGAAGGCAGAATTATATGCAATTCTCATGGTACTTATGGATTTTACAGAACCTCTTAATATAGTTACTGATTCTCAATATGCAGATAGAGTCATGTTATACATTGAGACTGCAGAATTTGTTCCTGATAATACAGAATTAACAGGAAACTATCAGAAACAGAAGTAATCCTATATACATTACACATATCAGATCCCATACTGGTCTGCAAGGCCCACTAGCACAAGGCAATGATGAAATTGATCGTTTATTAATTGGAAGTGTGCTAGAAGCCTCAGAATTTCATAAGAAACATCATGTAAATAGCAAAGGTTTGAAAAAGGACTTCTCCATCACTTGGCAACAAGCCAAGGCGATAGAGAAACTGTCCTACTTGTTCCTTTTATAATCAAACTCCATTGCCAGCAGGTTGTAATCCTAAGGGCATTCGGAGAAATGAGGTTTGGCAGATGGATGTCTTTCACTTTGCAGAATTTGGAAATTTGAAATATGTGCATCATACTATAGACACATTCTCAGGGTTCCAATGGGCTACTGCTCTTAACTCTGTAAAAGCTGATTCTGTTATTATACACTTCTAGAGGTGATGGCAGTTATGGGTATACCTGCACAAATAAAAACTGACAATGCTCCAGCACATGTCTCTACAAAATTGGAACAATTTTTCAAATATTATAACATAAAGCATGTTACTGGTATACCACACAATCCTACAGGACAAGCAGTGGTTGAGAGATCTAATAGAACACTTAAGGAGATACTCAGCAAACAAGCTTGGAAGACTAAACCCCCCAAACATAGGTTGCATAATGCTTTATTAACACTAAACTTTCTTAATGCCAATGAAAAAGGACAAACAGCTACAGAAAGACACTTGACTATGGAAAAAACTGCTAAACTCAATCAGCCGGTATACTTCAAAAATGTACTAACCTCTGTATGGAAACCAGGACATGTGTTACATTGGGGTCTGGGTTTTGCATTGCTTTCTACAGGAGAAGAAAAACTTTGGATACCATCAAAGTTGATCAAGATTCGAATGGAAAAGGAAAAACCTCTCGATGAGGACAAATGACAGGTATTCTACTAAGGAATATCTTATAAACTAAATAGAAACCCCCCAAAGGAAAGGGTAGTGTTTTGCTTTTATCTTCACAGGAAAACTCATCTCCAGAAGGCAAAGGACACTGCATGGGTAGATACTTAAGAAGAGAAGGTAGCTATAACTATCAAATAAAAGAAATGTGCCATATGGTAAACTTTACAGCTGTCTCTCAGAGAACTCCATTTCTCTTCATTTCCTAGTCCCTATTCAATTAAACCAATGCTGGATTTAGAGATGGATTTGGCTTTCCTCCTCTAAAATCCAAGCACATTATTTAACTAAACTTTAGTGCTTCTGTGTTGTATCAAGAAGCCAATTGATGTAATACAGAATGAAAGAAGAATTTGGGGACCGTCTTGGTCTTTTCTTGGATCTTTCTCTCAAGGTGTGCACCCTCTCATAATTGTTATGCTCTCATGGTTGCATTCCCCAGCATATGTACATACACAAGCAAACATTTCTCTGCTAACTGTTTATGTTTGAGTCCCACACAGCCAATGAAGACCTGTCTGACAGCAATCCCTGGACACCCTAGAAAGAAAATGGGCCACACCTCTCAACTGCACTGGATCCAACTTGCTCAATTTCAACTGACACTCTGGCCAAAGCTTCAGATACTGACTTCAATCAAGTTGAGGATTTCAAGTGAGATCTTCTGTCAAGAGAATCCCATATAGCATGGACTGGATACAATCCATTCAAGACTTTCACTATACTAACATTTTCTTCCTACAGGACCCCACAAGGCTGTCGTCCCATTTCAGCAGGAAGTAACTTGGAGGATGCTACGCCCCATACCCCCATTGTTGTCACTCAGGATAGTGTATATACCTAGTTAGGGATAGTTTCCTATTGTTTATGGTTGGGATTGGAAGGAGGTGTTTAGGCTTAGATACCTCTCTCAGATGACTTTAGGGTTTAGTTAACATAGATAGTTAGGATGTGACATAAGCAGATTGTTGTATCTTCTTATATTTTACCTTTATGATTGTTAATTTTGCATACTTTACACTGTTAAGTTTTAATCCTCTTTTAGACTAAAAGGGGATTTGTAGAGGAAGCTGTAGCCACACCTACTTAGGGGCTGGCTACAGGTATGCCTGACCATGCTTGCGAGGGCGTGGTCAGGGTGACGTAGAGCGATACTGCATTTTCTCTTTCGGTTTCACTTTGGTACTTGCTGGACAGACTTGCTGGCTAGGTCGCTCTGTACGTAAGGCTTTTCCCTATTAAATACCCTTGTATTTCAAAAAAAAAATTCTATCTCTGAAATGTTTTTTTTTTCATTTTCTGCATTTAATCACTGACCAGAAGCCAGATTGAATCATAGAAGATCAAATACAGAGACTATCTGTATATAAACTGTGTTCACCTATTAGTTTAATTTAGCAATGATTAAAACATTTGGGAGGTAATTTATCCTCCATTAAGATCACATGCCTACTACTACAGGTATGTAGTACTAGGATACAGACTCTTTGATGTGATATCCTTATCCTGAAATTAGGGTATCATCCAAGCTAAACTTATTCCAGAATATGTAAAACTAAGCCTTTAAAGATAAAAATATTCTTACCATATCCACAATGAAAGGAGAGGTGAAAGTTGATTGTGAAGGCTACCATGTCTGCAGATGTACAATCAATCTTGCTCTTGGCATCAGTGACCCTACTCTAGAATCCACATGAAGCTCTGATCTCAGATTTTAGCCTACCATTTGGAACTCTTAATCAGGACTAATGATGCTGTGATCTAAAATCCTTTATCAGCAATGGTGCCACAGATGAGTGACTGCGCCTGCAACTGAAGTCTAGTGTTACACTACTTAATATCCACTATCATGTCACCATCACTGGCATTCTCTGACTATCTTGCCTTTGGGGATAAGAGTATGTTCTTATATAACATCATGGTTGCTCCTGACAAAAGAGAAACAGGTGAAAGTGAAGCAGATAAAATTGCAGATAAATGATAAGCTAAAATAATCTCAAGTAAACAGTGTAGGTAAGGGCCCTGTGTGTGTGTGTGTGTGTGTGTGTGTGTGTGTGTGTGTGTGTGTGTGTGCTTGCATGCCACACTGTACATATGGAAGTCAGAGGCCAATTTTGTGGCACACAATTTTTTACCTCTGCTTTTACCTGTGTCTTGGGGATGAAACTCAGGTCACCTGGCTTACACAGCAAGCACCTTTACCTGCTGAACCATGTTCCCAGATCTTTTTCTATTTCTTTTTGTTTGAAACAATGTCTTGCTGTACAGTCAAAATTAGCATAAAATCTGCTATGTAATACTGCTTGGCTTTGAACTTCTGGTGGTACTACTGTTTTATGCTACCAAGTGTTGGGACTACAGGTAACCGACTCACACATCATAGTATGCTTGTATGCTGTGTTTAGCTTCTTTTAATTGAAAAATAACTGTGTGTAGTTATGAAGTATAAAATGATGTTTGATCATATGTACATTATGTAATTAATTAATCTAGCTAACAGTGAGAAAGCTAAAAATATATTCTTGAGAGAAAATTTGAAATGCTAGCTATATTGCCAATGCTGCTCAATGGGGTCACAGTCCCCAGTCCACAAGAGCTTGTGTGCTCTTTAAGTGACATCTATCCATGGCAACCTGTCCCAGAAGACTAATAACTCCATTTTAATGTTCTGTTTCTATGCTATTAATGTTTTTAGAATCCATTGTAATGAGGTAATATGTTGTCTTTCTGTACTTGTATTGTTTCACTTAGCATGATATTACACAGTTCCATTCATATCGATGTGAATAACAGCATTTCCTTCTTAAAGAGTCACATAATTTCTCGTTGTATAGTGTCCTGTACTACGCTTTAAAATTCATTCATTCATCAACACTGAATTTGGGGCCTGTGACTTAGTTATTTTGAGTAGTCTAAATTGAAGAGAGCAGAGTGATTTTAATTCCTTTACAAATATACTTAAAATGTTATTGCTAGATCATAATGTAATCAAAAGTGATTTGAGATGCTTGTCTACAATTTCTCAATATAACTGTCCTAATTTACATTCCACCTATAGTGTCCTGTATAGTTTCATCATTGCCTAAAAAGTTACAGGTGATCTAATCCTGTGGTTTTTATTTGTATTTCCTTGATAATTAGACTTAGTTTACCTGTTGGTCATTTATCTACTTCTTCTGAGAAATATTTTTGACTGTTTTTAATTGGATCATTCTTTTCTTGCTGTTGAGCTGTTTGAATCACTTCTTTATTTTGGATATGAGCCCATTATCAAATGTATAGTTTCAAATACTTTCCCTCAGTTTCTTTGACAATTACTATTATCATTATTATTCTACAAAAGCATTTTAGCCTTATGCTGCTCTATTGTCTGATTTTCAAGAAAACATTACTAAGACCAACAGCATAGCACTTAACCTATGTTTTCCTCGAATAGTTTTTAATCAAAGTCTTCTGATTGCTATAGTTTCAGTCTTACCCATCTTGAGTTAGTTTTTGTATGTAATATTAGATTAGATACTATCATATTCTATAGAAGTCCATCCAATTTCCCCATCCTTGAATATCAAAAAAACTACCCTTTTTCCATTGTGTGCAATATAGTGCTTTCAAAGAAATGTCCATGGATTTGAACAAAGAAAGTTCAATAAATGTAGTAGGTGGAATCCATACCTGACACTGCTAGTGTGGCCAAGAATCTGAGACTAAATAGGCCATTCCTAGGGGAAAAATGGTATGGGTTTGTTAAAGAAGCATAGCAATAACATGACATTCTGCTATATCAATAGGTCAGTGTCTCACACTTCATTAGAGAAGCTTCCTATCCAGTATGTGGGAACTAATACAGAGTCCTACAACTGGAAAATGTGCAGAGAGTGAGAGACCTTGGAACACTCGTCCTAAGTGAGATATTTCCTCAATTCTTTCCCCTTGGAGCTCAGGGAATATGCAGAAGAGGAGGAAGAAAGATTCTAAGAGCCAGAGAGGATGAATTGCACCAATGAAACTGTCTTCCAGTCACAATAGGACTGATGCACATATGAATTTACAAGATCATAGTAGCATCCACAGGTTCTGTACAGGTCTAAATCAGGCAGGGTCCCAGCGCTGATACGAGGAAGAGAACATAAGCTCCCATCCCTAACTCAGAAGTCATCTCTAACTAACAACAGCTCTCAAAGGAAAAAAATTGAGTTTCTCAAAATGAGTGTCACTGGATATACAAAACACACTAAAGGAAACACCTTAGGCCCAGCAGTAGATGGCCAACACAAAATCAACTCAAAGGCATTTTTGTAGATTTTGTCTCATACTGCTTTGTTTAGACTTTTAAAGAATCTTACTTGTCTTTTGCTTGATATTATGATTTCCTATTTTGTGTTTTTGTCGTGTAAATGTGTTTGGATGTTTCTCATGTTCTTTGTTTCCTTTTCTTTTTTGTTAGTTTTTTCATTTTTATTTTATTCTTGTTTTTCTTACTTGCCTGCTTGTTTTCTTGAAAGAGGAAGAAGGTGGGGTATTGAAAGGGTAGAGAGGAAGAGGACATCTAGGTGGAGGGCAGGGAGGGGAAACCATGATCAGAATGTTTTATATGTAAAAAAAACTTTATGTTCAATACGAAAGAAAAAATGAACAAAAATAAAAATGTGCTCTGATATAACCTAGGAATTATATACACGTATTGATTCCAAGAAATAAATTATTAAATTATAAAACAAAATAAATTAATGTGGTACACAAATAAATATGCAGAGTTAAGTAGCAAACAAAAATAGCCAGTTAACATATGTAATGATATTTAGTACTCCATTTAAATAGCAAAGTAAGACAAAACACACAGAAATAAACTTGAAATTATGAAGTATAAGGGGCACAGAACTATATCTGAACTAATTTTGATGAGATGATGCCTTAAAATGCTATAAGTTCTAGATTAATTCATAAGCAGAATGTAATTTCAATAAGATAATATTGTGTACAGGAGAAAAGAGAATGATGAAGGAAAATATTTCATAGAAATGCAGAAAATGAAAGGTAGTGCAAATGCTTAGGAAGCCTCTGAGGCTAGCCTATGCTAGTATGACAACTAAACAAGCACATCAGCCACAGAAACAGAACTGCCTGTCAAGAAACAGACTCGGTTACATCAGCTGTGGGGGCGGGGGGGGGTGGGCAAGTGCAGGGTTACTACTAATAAGACTGACATTTTAAATCATGAGAGAAAAGATGGGCTTTAAATCACCTGGAAGATAAAACCTGTTTTAGAAAAGATACAGTCAGATCAGTATTTCACCCCTCACATAAAATATATATCCAGTGCCCCAGATATTTGATAATAAAGGACAGAAGAAAAGAAAGAAGAAAAGGGAGAAGGAAATAGGTGCTCACTAGGATGAGAGAATCCATTTCTTGTTTTTTTGTTCACAGCAGCAAGAACCTGTTGTGTGCAACAGTAGGTCATCTCTTCTCACCTGTAGTTTTTTTTGTTCTCAATTAAACCACACAATAAGGAGATTGATGGGATTGCTGGCCCTTCAAACTCAAACCAATCATCATCCAAAGCAGTCAGCCCTGTTTCAGCACCAGTGTGCAGAGACCAAGGACCCTATTGTAGATGTCTCCCTGCTTATGCAGTAAGATGTGGATGCTCCCTCTCTTGCTGGCAGATCACATGGCGGCTCCAGAGCAGAGAGCAGGAGGAAGAGGAAGAGCAAAAGAAAGATGACTATTTCCTCTTTGTCTCTGCTTATATTCTGGGTCTGCCTGCTATGTCACTTCCTGCTAGATCTCTTTACTACATTTCTCAAAATCCTCCTTGATTCCTAGTCCCACCTATCTTGCTTTCCTATTGGCCACCTGTACTTTATTTATCAACCAATAAGATAAACATATACACAGAAGGACCTCCCCCTCACCTATCAGCAGTGCTTTCTGTGCCCAAGGACAGAAACAAGAGACCCAATGCTCACCCTAAAGGAGGAGAGTAGAGGGAGTCCTCCCAGGGATACTTGACCCCAAATAAAGCCACTGGAGTCAGCACTGTCCAGCTCTGGGACCCTTTTTCTACTCCAGAAGTTTTAATACTTGTCAATAGACTTTCACTTTTCTCTGAGCTATTTTCATGTCTTTTAATTCTATAATGTCTTTTTATTCTATAATTGAAAAAGAGAAAAAGAACCCACCACCTAGCTGGTATCAAAAGGAAAAGAGGAGGAAAGATGGGAGGAAAAGGGTACTTAAAACGTATGAATTCTTTTTTTATCGAAACTTACAAAGACTTCCTGACTGATGTAAAACCTACAATTAATAAAGAGTAAAAGATTGAAAATTTAGCTACATAACAAGCCTTCAAAGAGGGAGAATTAGCTTCTCCCAAGGATAAGCTTCCTACTTAGGTGCCCAATTTAAGGTCTTCATCCCAGAAATCACATACACACAGACAACACAAATGGGCTCAACAGGTTGAATTTACCTATTTGTGCAAATATATTTGACATATATGAGAATATATATATATATATATATATATATATATATATATTCTGAAATATAAGAAGGTTACATAGCCGCATGGATTTCCACTGACGACTTTGCATGTTGAAGGTGTGGGAGGAGCTGTCACAGTGCTCTAACAAGAAGCTAAGAACTCACCTGGTGACTCCTTCACATCCACCAGCTTTCTTTCCAAGAAGCCATCATTCTTTTCTTGATACATTCTTCTCAAAGAATTTTTATGAAAAAGGAAGATACATGAATCTAGGGTTACAATTAATAATGTGAACAGACGTTTGGGTTATGAGATAATATAACATAGTGCAACATTTTATAGCACTTTTACACATAAAATTAAATATAAATGTGAATTTCTACTATTGTTAAGTAAGCACATGTATAAAAGTGTGTTCAAGCGAGCTTCCTTCATTGAATTTAAATTGAATTTATACTTCACATGTATTATAAAAGTGCTATTTTCTTGATGGAAGAGTACTTCAGGGGTGGAGCACTTGCCTAGTATTCATTAGGTTCTAGGTTGATCTCCAACAAAAATAGAAATGGGTCAAGAGAGATGAGATGCCTCAGTAGGTGCTTGCTGTTTTTCCAGAGAATCTGAGTTCAGTTCCCGGCACCCATGTTAAGTGGCACACAACTACCTGCACTTGGGTGCAATACCAGATCCATGGCATTTGACCCTATTTTTTGGCCTCCACAGGAGCCTGCATGCACGTGCAGAGACTTACACACACACACACACACACACACACACAGAGAGAGAGAGAGAGAGAGAGAGAGAGAGAGAGAGAGAGAGAGAGAGAGAGAGAGAAACAGATTTGGAGTGAAAAAAACCTCAAACAATTCTATGTAACAGCAGAGAAAGCCACATTTTCTCATTTAATTTACTATAATCATGAAAATAAAATGGCAGCATTATAACATTTCCTTTAGTTGATGAATAATAACACTT
Source organism: Cricetulus griseus (assembly GCF_003668045.3). Classification (NCBI taxonomy): domain Eukaryota; kingdom Metazoa; phylum Chordata; class Mammalia; order Rodentia; family Cricetidae; genus Cricetulus; species Cricetulus griseus. The sequence goes on along the minus strand of NC_048595.1, from coordinate 134,284,744 downwards.
CTATCTTTCAATTTTTGAATTCTTCAATCTCTCAGTTCCTTGAGGAATATTGAGATCAATAACCAGGAAGTAAATTTGTATATTTTCAGAATAAACTCAACTTGACACTCTGTTATATTTATAAAGAACCAACTATTGTACAACTTTTAAAATCACAAGAGAGCTCATGTTCGTATTTCTCATTTTCGATTGAAGAAAAACTTCATTGCATACTTTTATGTAGTTGCTTATGGGGATTTTGTATTTTTCTTGTTTCCAGAATACTCAGTGCCTAGTGAGTGTTTTACTGATGTGTTACCGAAGACAAAAATGTACCAGTTGTTTGCCCAGCTTTTTGTCATTATAGCAAATTACAGAGACTCTCTAAAGAGCAAAGGTTTATTTGGGATTACAGTTTCAGAGGCTAAAGTCCAGGATCTTGACTTCATTCCTTGGAGCTTGCAATAAGGCAGTCCAGCATGGCAAGGGCTACTGGTAAAATAAAACTTCCCAATTTGCCCAAGGCACAAGAGAAGGGGAGACAGCAGGAACCTATCTGCCTCTCAAGAGTGTTCCCAGTGGCCAAAGACCTCCAATACGGCCCTGCAGTGCCACCCTGGGAACCAAGGCTTTGGACCTTTGGTTATTTACTTCTCTTAAATGAGATGCCATTGAAACATTGATTCCCCCACTCTATAGATTTAAAAAGGCCAGTGTGGATTCCAGAGCTGGGCATTTATAAAAACCTGTTTCTTTCTTTCTTTTCCTTTCTTTCTTTCTTTCTCTCTCTCTCTCTCTCTCTCTCTCTCTCTCTCTCTCTCTCTCTCTCTCTCTTTCTTTCTTTCTTTCTTTCTTTCAAGACAGGCGTTCTCTGTGGCTTTGGAGGCTGTCCTGGAACTAGCCCTTGTAGACCTTGTAGACCTGGTCTCGAACTCACATAGATCCGCCTGCCTCTGCCTCCTAAGTGCTGGGATTAAAGGCGTGTACCACCACTGCCTGGCTATAAAAACCTGTTTCTAATAGTGTACTATGTCTAGCCTAGGAACTAGCAAGTCAGATTGTGTTCTGGAATTCACAGTAGTATAGATGTGATTGTTTGTCTTGACATGGTCTCATGTAGCCCAAATTGGCCTCAAACTTAAGTAAAGGTGGCCTTTAACGCTCAATATTCCTGCCTCTACCTCCCAGCTGCTGGGATCACAGGCAGGCACCACCACGCACAGCATTATTACAGCAATAGAGCTTTTCCACATTTTGCCTTAACGTTTTGAAAACAGCAAAACACTTCTTGGGTGACTCCTTCCTTCTGTCCCTCCTTTCCTCCCTCCTCATTTTCATCCCTTTCTCCCTTCTCTGTTTGGACATTGATAGACTAAGTTAGATGCAAGGACTTAAATTGTGAATATAAGCATTTGTGTAAATATGGTCATATGGCAAACTTATTTTAGTATATTATTGGAAAAATTTCTAAAAAAAATAAAATTATACTCAAAAGATGTGTTTAAAGCAATAAAATTTCTTTTTTATCTGTTTTTAGTCATCTTGAGTCTCTCAGTGACTACCCTTCTCCTTATAAGCCCTTTAAGAAGCAGTGAGATTAAGCAGATTCCAAAATGGAAAGGGGCTATTGTGAACACCATTGCTTCCATCCAGATTTGGAGATCAATATACTGCACTTTCAGAAACCAGAAATAAAAACAGCTCTTTATCTCCACTGAGCCAACATAGTAATAATGAAGTATTTTAGTCAAATAGGTTGAAGGAACAAAGCTCTAGGCCCCAGTCAATGTTTAGGAAACACTTGGCCAGGGAATGTTCTTAAGGCTTTTGTCCTATAGTACTCAAACTGTAGCTTAAAAAAGAAGATGACAAGGAGGAGGAAGAGGAAGAAGAAGACAAGGAAGAGAAAGAAGAAAAGGAGGAGGAGGAGAAGAGGAGGAGGAGGGGGAAGAAGAAGGAGGAGGAGGAGGAGGGGGAAGAAGAAGAAGAAGAAGAAGAAGAAGAAGAAGAAGAAGAAGAAGAAGAAGAAGAAGAAGAAGAAGAAGAAGAAGTCTTTGTCCTTAGAGAGGCTTCAGAAATATCACAGCTTCTGCCAGGAACTATTTCAGGCATTTAACAATGACACTGAGAAGATAAGGAAGGATGGGGTAGGAGCATGGGGTAGAAGGCTGTCCATAAATGTCGAGCAGAGCATGTTCTTCTCTCTACCCTGGATTATAGAAGCTTAGTGTAAGGAAAGGTCACTTTAGATCCCTCTGTTATTAGCTGGGGAAGGAGCTCAGAATAGATGCTTTGTATAAACTTCATAGCACCAGATAAATTATACTACATAGAGTGCTGTGCAAAGAAGTAGTTTTCTGCATGATGATGTTTTGAACTTTATATTTTGGTTACTAAATCTAAGTTCCATAGAATATGTGGATATATTAACTTAATTTGTACACTAGTAGTTTTATAAATATAAATACGACCCAATAAAAATGCTTGCAGCATTTCTAAATGTTATACATTGAAATTAGTGGGTACTTTGACTCCCAAATGGGAGTGAGCTTTACTAATGATAATTACAATTTATGTAGTGAAAGAAAATACCTAGATATCAACAACTGAACATGAGAAATGTAAATAAATTTAAAATAATAATAAGTTGTTTACTTACTCAACAAACTTTCTGAGCTCCAGTAACACTCCAGACTTGAGTTAGATACATGATAGCCTGGCTTGAAAAAAAAATTATTACTAGAGGAAAAAGCATGCTAATCTCTGATGGGAGTACAGTGGGTTTGCTGATTTGACAGTGTATTTTTCAGTAACAGTGGATTCATGGGCCTAGGAGCAAAAAAGCTATTCCTGGACTGTGAAAAATAAGGAATGCCATGAGTCGGGAGGAAACTAAAGACAGGAGATATTAAATAGCATTCTGGCTATAGTAGACCAGATATCTTGTGTGGAAGCAATAGATATCAAGTCTAGTTGACTTCAGTCAAACTGGGGATGTATTTTAAAAATATTGTGATTCTCAGAACCCTAAAGAAGTCTGAAGACCCAAGTTCAGAATAGAACAGAAAGCAAGGAAAGAATGCCTCTTGGTGCTGTCACCTGTGACTGACTAGACACCTCGATTAACTGGCCTGTCACTTCTATCCTACTAACTAGCCACCATTACCTCCTCCTGGAACCATTGCCCCTTACTACTACAATCCAATGCTGCCAGCCATAGCAGAAATTGATTTTGCATTATCCTTTCCCTTTTGCCTCACTTGTTCCAGAAATAGATTCCTGGGAACTGATTATGATTTAGGTAAGTGGCTCTCAACATTCCTAATGCCACAACCTTTTTATACAGTTCCTCATGTGCTGACCCCAAACCACAAAATTATTTTCATTGCTATTTCATAACTGTGATTTTGCTACTGTTATGAATCGTGATGTAAATATTTTTGGAGATAAAGAAAAGGCAATAATACTGCCCCCTCTGCCTTTCTCAGTGAGAAGCAGGCTCCCTTAATGCTAATATGGGGAGATTTTCTTTTAATTGTATATATTCAGGAGTATCTAAAGGGAGATTGGAAGTCAGGAGAGAAAGAAGGGGCCTATTTCTTTTTTGTGTCCCCTCCAGTTACAGACACCCCAGGAATGGCTGTTTATCCTCTCAGGAGCAGAGTCAATTCCTGTCATGTGTCATCCTCCTTCCACTAAATTATTCACAGTCACAAAGCTAGCATGGCTCTTGTATTGTTTTATTTGTTTGACTCCTACATGACATAGCATGTAAAACTCTAAATATCTTTAAGTTTCTGAGTTATGAATATGAAGGTGTGAGCTAGCTTGACAAGAAAGGAAGCTAGGGTGTGGGTGAAGATCCTTGTGGATAGGGACACAGCTTCCATGTGGTGCCTATTCCACAGAAATCAAGAAGGCGCCTGAAGCTTTCTGAATTAGGGAGGTGGCTTTCAAGTTTTTCTGTTAGCATGTAGTGCTGGTAGTGCATTGTGGAAGGAACTGTGGGGTAGGGTTAACTTTAGAGAAAACAGTGGAAGACTGTTGCAGTAGTGCTCAACTTATTGAAGCAAAGCAAATGTGGTTTAAATCATCAGAAATTCATTTATCCAGAAAGAGAATATTGAAGAAAGAGCAGAAAAGAAGTATGAGGTGAGGTTAAAAATTCCAAATGTCCTTGGGGGTACTTTTGAGAGTTAGATATATACATTTGTGAGCCTATGAAGTAAAGATGGAGTTGAAGCCAGACAATCAAGAGTTTAGATGTTATACAAGTCAAGGGGTAGTTCAGGTTGTGTAATCTAAAAGGTCAAAGATAGGTCCAAGTAGCTTCCTTGAGTCTTTGAAGAAAAAAATGCTAAAAGAGACTTGAGTGAACCAGGAGAGCAAGTCAGTGGAGAAAACCAAAGGGTCGGAGTGGTAGAAAAAGCGGGAAAGAAGTCAAGATCATACAGAAAACACCTGGAAGCCAGCCAGATCAAGGCTGGGAAGCTCTAGCTGGGTTGTACAATGCATAGATAACTGCTGACCTTTGAGAAGACAGATCCAAAGGAGGAGGGCTCCAAAGTCAGCGTGTAGAAGAGTGAGCCACAAGAGAGCAAGTTAAGTTAGTGGGGCTGACCCATTGTTTCTGGGGGAAAAGTTACAGAGAAAGATGAAATCTCATGGTTTCAATTTACATCTCTCTGATGGTTAGGAATGTTGAGCACTTTTATTTGCTTTCTTGTGTTTATTTGAGACCTATCTGTTCAGTCTATTAGACTATTAATTGAAAGGTTCTATGGTTCTTTGAATATGTGGAGAATTATGAATGGATCATTTCTCATTACTGATGGAGATGTAGAGAGATGTGAAGCACCATAATAGAAATAAGTATGGAGATTCCCCCAAAAACTTAAAATAGAGGCACCATCTGACCCAGTTTTACCATTCCTGGGCATATACCTAATAGCCTCTAAGTCCTGCCATAGAGATATTCGCACATCCATATTCATTGCTGCCTTCTTCATAAAAACTATGGTACAATCAGACTAGATGTTCATTCAGAAATACAAATACTGCCTGCTTTCACTCACATTGAATCCTAGATATTTTTGTGTATGTTTGTATATGGTGATATATGTTTACGATATGAAACTAGAAAGGGGATCATGAAAGGGCAAAAATCTTAAATGGGTTGGAAGAGAGAAGCAAAAGAATACACATGACATGTGTTTAGAATGGTAGCTACTGAGGTGAGGAAGGGAACCAGAAAGAATGGACAGAGGAGAGTTAGAGTAAACCAAAAATGTGTATATGAAAAAGCTATAGAAAAACCCATCACTTTGTATGGGGATTGATAGTTAAGAAACAAATAAAAATATTAATGGGGAAGGAAAGAGGGAGAAGACAGGAGACGAAGAGAGTTAGGAGAGTGTTACTGGAGGATTTCTGTGTTGGGTTTTTGTTTGCATGCTGAGAAGAAATGGGTGAAGCAGAATTGTTAGTGATATTATAGGATATCTGTAGATTATGTTTTGTTAAACATTTTTCTCTCTATATTCAGAATCAAAGAAGACCCAGAAAAGAAGAAAGTAACTGCATGGAAGTACCAGGTAATATAAATGGTTCAATCCTATCATCCACTTTCTTTGGAATCATAATTTGGGGCAACAGATTGGGGTGGGAAAGGAAAAGGTTGTGATGAACAGAGAAAGATGCAAGAAAGGCATTAGTAGAAGATTGTCATAGACTAACATGAATAAATCTTATTTTTACAGAAGAAGCAGGGATAATTTGAAATATAAAATTTTGGATTTAAGCAACTGTAAGATAGCTTGGCTATTTCTTTCAACACTAAAGATACTATGATCATCCAATCTAAATAATTGTCTTTGGTATTTAACAAAATGATCTGAAAACTTATGTCACTACAAAAATTATTCACTTGGGAGTTTATATCTTAATTGCCAGAATTTTGAGGCATTTCCTTGTCCAACTTCTTCAGGGCCTTTCATGAGAGTTCAGTATCCATGGAACAGAGGTGACAGTTTTGCCAGCCAACCATGTTCACAAGACTGAAAGTATTGTAGTGTTTCCTGAGGTGACAGTGATTGTGAATATTCTCTGTGAATTTGCCTTGCTTAGACAGACTAAGATGTTTCTTTACTTAGCTTCCTGGGGCTGGATGCTTATGTGTCCAAGGTAGCATATTCTAGGGTGGCTATCTCTGCTCTATGTGGACACCATCCTCCACCAAGGTAGCCTAGGCTTGCTGTCATGACAGCAAGTTCTGAGAGAAATGAAAACCACTCAAATCCTCCAGATGACCCATCATCATCATCACACAACATTCTATAGGCAAAACAAATTACTATTCTGGGTGGATTTACACAGCAGGAAAAGGACATAGTCACATGGCAAGGTATGGACCAGGCAGGAGCAGAGAGATGTCAGCTATGAATCTAGTTGCTATGTGGTAATAAAAGAATATGTGTCTGAGGAATGAGAGGTTTTGCAAAATTATATAGAACCACAATCTTATAAATGGAAATAAATCTGTACACTGGTAGATAATGAGAGGCATGGAAGACAGAGGCAGAAAGGCAATAGGTTGGCATTTCACTTCAGGGAAATAACCCTGCTAGCAATAAAGTATGTGAACTTGAGGCATCCAGATCTTTCCTTGTAAACAAATACCTGAGTTGGAAACCTGCATAGTTGTCTATGTATTTATATCCTATCCCATTCCAGAGAAGATATGACTCTTACATTTCTCCCGTAGTTACTTTCAAAATTGTATTTATTTATTCCCTCTTTGCTTCTAGAAAGAATTTCAAGCAGCTCTTTTGAATTCTGCCCAAAGGCCATCTTGGAAGCATGTCATGGTCTGCCTTAACTGAGCTACCCATAAATGAAGCTCTAGAGCTCCCAGCCAGAAATATTCCTGGAGGCGAAGTAAACAGAGGTGAATTTGCCTGTTTCAAAACACATGTAAGCACTTTATTTAGAACTCTGATTCCATTATGGCTGAAGGGAAAGAAAGTCAGGGGAGTTCAAAAAGAATATTCACCATTCCGGCTGTCTTAGAAAACGTTGCAATGACTTCTGCTTTGCAGACACCAAAATAGGCTGCTAAAAATGGTCATCCGTCGGTAGAGCAAAACATAGATCGCCAGGAAGGCCCTTAGAGACCAGAGAGAGGCTGGCAGGCAAGGCTGCTTTCCACCTACTGTTAAAGTGGAGCAAACTTGAACAGGTCCAGTTTGCTTTCTCTCTTCTGTCTGCAAGTGAAAGCAAACGAAAGCAAGGGAGAGTGGAATACTTCTGGGTTTTGCATGTGTTTGTCTTCCTCAATATTATTGAGGCTTATGTATTTAATTACTTATTTATTATTATCGTCCTTGAACCAAGACGAATTCATCTTTATTTATCTTTAAGTCAATTGTAGTCGTTGAGGTTAGGAATTTCGATCCTTCCATCGCCATTCACCTTCCGTGGGTAACCAAATTTGAGCCACGTAGGTCTGCACTAAACATACAGGCTGCAGAGAGAACAGTGTATCCCTGGGAGCTGTTTGTAGATAAAGGCCACAGTTCTAATGAAGAGCTGGTGTGTAACCACAAACCACGGGTAACAACAACAGCCTTGCTTTCTCTTGGTTCCCACCGCTTGCCTCAGAGCCCAGTTCTCACTACTCTACTACCATTTCTTGAGGCGCACTTAACCATCAACTTGTGTTATCTACATAACAGTCTTCAGTTCTGGTGTATCTCAAAGGTAGGCTGCATTCAGTATGATCCAAGGCTTCAATATTGCATGGCACATATACATCGTTTAGATGTTTTCTCATTTACAGAGATGATGCCAACGCAAGTGCTATAAAAGTCTCCACTTGCTGCTCTGCTGTATCATATGCTCAGGGTCTTAAGAGTATTTTTTAAACAACATATCCCTCAATAGCTCTGGCTCTGAAGACATACTATACAGTCATGGCACTGATACTAATGACAGATCTTCTCACACCAGCCATAACATGGTGTTTTTCCAGCTGTGATTGTGTGTGTGTGTGTGTGTGTGTGTGTGTGTGTGTGTGTGTGACAAGTTACCCACAGTCTGCCCTCTGTTCTCTTTGATTGTGAACTTTCGAGATGTCTGGCCTAGGTTAGGGTTGGTGTGTGTGGTTGAGCAACAGTTCTCAGAACAGAACTGAATATTCTGTGTAGAGACCATGACCACAGGGACCCATCAGTGTCTGACATCTATAAGAACAAAGCTGGCTTTCAGAGCAACTTAACTGTAACTTAACTGTAGGAGAGCCACTTCTTGGGACATGTCACACCAGAAATGGGACTCACTACTGTGTTGATGCCAATATTTATTGTACTTGTCATGCTTTCAAAATATGCTGAAGACACTTGCCATGTTCCCTAAAAATTTCTGGGAAAAAAAAAACTTTAAAATGATTTCATAATGTAATATAGAGCAAGATTTTGTCTTTTGTGAGTGGTGGAGACCTTGTTTTTGCACCTAACTGGACTTAATTACTTTAAAATCACATATAACTCCGTGTTCTTTGGTTAGCAAGATTCTGTAGTTTAGATTTCTGTGATAATTAATATTGGGGATGAGCATAGTTTGAGTGCCATTATGATACAAACTACGGGAGAGGTGGTTAGGGGCATCAGAGTGCCTCAGGCCAGGTTTGATCCCAGCTTTCCCCAACTATCGGTATGTGATCATGAACAGTTTATTTTCTTATGCACACTTGCATCACTTGCTGAGAGTCTGAGGACTGACCCTCTGCTGTTCTGAAGGTCACAACCAGGCTTGAGATGCTTAGCAAATGTCCATGTCTTTCATTCAGCCTCCCTGGAGAGGGTGCCACTCCCAACCTTTAAAGCATGTCCACTCTATAATTTAAGGGATAATTCTAAAATTAAAGGGATCTTATATTTACCTTCATAAAATTACCCATGATAAAAATAATCTTTGTCTACCAATAACCTTAGGCAATATAAAAGCCCATAATGAATGGCATGAGTGGTTCTTTAGCTTTCAAATTTTGGAGACACTTTTTAAAAATTCTAATAAAAATTTCCTTCCTCTAAGGTAACTAAACCAATGTTTGTAGGTTGTTTTCTATTTGTACATGCAAAGTATTGAATTTATCATCTGTAGATTAAGTAAGTTTTTTAAAGCTAGGTGGAGTTACTTAAAAGATGTGAAAAAGCAAGTCACTCTGGTAGTATTAAACTGTGGACCACATTGCAATAACAGAAACTGGCACCTTGTTCCAGAATGAGTTGTACCACATTAGAGAGACTAAGAATGGTTCAAAGTAGGAAATTCTCCAGAGGACATATAACTATTATAATATGCTCATGATGGAAGTCAAAGGCCTTTTTAAAATGTTATGTCTCTTGGTGGGAGAACACATCTTCCATGATAAGCACATGGAAAGATATTTGATGAGGACTGGAAAGGGCACAAGAATGTGTGGAGGTGTCAGAGGTGGAAGAATGGCACACAAAAGACAGAGGGCCATTTGGCCCAGCAGAAGAGCAGGTGCTGTGTATCACAGGAGACTTTGAAGTGAAACTTATGATGATATGATTTCCATGGGTGAAGTGCATTAGGAAAATACCTCTAGTTGTTTGTGCAAGTTACTCTTACTGGGAAACAAATCACACATTGTAAAACTCTGCCCTCACATCTGGCTGCTTTATTACTTTTTCTTTATTCTTCAAAGCACTGAACACATTTATTGTGCTTTATAATTTATTTATCGAATTGCAAATTGTGTTTATATCCCCTCACTGAACTATAAGCTTCCCGAGGTGAGGGATGATTTTTGGTCACTTTTGGTTATATTCATGACTTTTTTTTAATGAATTGGTGTGTGCCTACATGTATCAACTTTCTGAGGATGCAAACTCATGATTCTCCTTAGGAAGGTCATTCTATTTTATAAATAGAGTTATCAATTTATGTGCATAACTGTGAAATAGATGGAGAACTCCACAAACTGAGAAATACCATCACAATATATATCTACAAATATCCTTCCCTGGAGTGCTTTAAATTGCTTTTTGGACAATTTTGGTTGCCTTTGTTTCTTTGCCTCTCACCCACTATAAATATTATTGTTATAGCATATCTATCTTCATTTGGCAAAATGAAAATGATAATGAGTCTATTTCACTGTATGACTTTAGTCTCTGAGAGGGACTAAAGGGAAGAACAAGCATTTGGAGCAAGAAGGAAACATATGTAGAGTTGAGGGTTCCTTGGATTCTGGAAGACATTTCCCATCTGCATCCCACCCTCTTCTCTCTAAAAGGACAGAACAATGAAAAGGAACTGGCTACAGACTTATGAAAATTATGAGAATTTTATCATTCAATTAATCATCCTTTTAATAAATTATTCTAGTTGAAGAAAAAGACTTAGATTGTTGATTTAAGAAAACTCTAAATGTGCAAAGACACATAGATACTGGAATTGAGTAGGAGTGTGTAGAAGTAAGAATTATGTAAGAATCCTAGGATTCAGAGTAACCCAACAATTATGCAAACATCAAAGAAAATATTAGTTCTGATTTGGGTGAAATATAACTGTGGCAAACAACATATTTATGACTTCTCCTAATCTAATATTTTGAAAGACTTCCACTACTTCTTGGAGCAGATGTTAAAATTTTAAGTGGGTGAAAGGAAAGCAACCAGCTTCTGTTTGCTATCAAGGAGAATAAGTTTTAGACTGTGAGAATTGAAGAAAAGGAAAGGATTATAAGGAAATACAATGGGCAATTTAAGCAAGTTATATAGATGATTAAGTAAAAGGATTGGCCCTTAGCTAATAAATTGTACAAAGCAGTTAAAGAGCAAGTAATAGCTCTCATTTAAAACTCATACAGGCCACTTATATCATGATATCAAATCCAAAAAAGCAGATAACAATAAAAAGAGATATTGTAAATGTGTATGAAGATCAAAACCACAATGATATATAATTTCTCACTACATAATAGAGCTACGATAAAAACAGAGAAAATAACAACAACAAAAACAAGCCTGTATAGTCTTACCCCAAATTTCAACACAGATTTCCCCATGATTCAGGAAGCCTCCTCTTAGGTACACCTAAGAGAATAATAGTGAAGAGGGATTTAAGCAGACATCAACATTCAATGAAGTATTAGTAATGATGATGATGGTGATTATTATTATTATTAATAATAATAATAATAATAAATACTCAGTGCTTGCTTACTTCAGGCTGCATTTTGTGAACTAGCTGAGGCAGTGCTGGAGAGCTTGTCTGTAGAGTGATGATGAGGGAAAGCTGGAGGGCTGACAGACCCAGCTATCACCCAGGACCAGAACCAGGGCTACAAGTTGGGCCACCCTGACAAGCACCAAATCTATGTACCAAAATCTATGTTGAAATTTTGGGGTAAGACTATACAGGTTTGTTTTTGTTGTGAAGGGGACAGAATTACAGATCCAAAACATTAGGATCTCTATGACACAGCAACAGGATATCCAAGAGGAACCCCAGTGAGAGCCCATTATGGTGGTGTAGCAGAAATCAGAAGCCTAGAGACAGTCCAATGGACCTGAGATAATGAGTACTTGCAAGTAAAGATGAATGGGCTAATGTGACTCAATGAACCACACTATAGCTTCCATGACAAGATTCTTCTCCTTTTGTTTGTTTCTTTTTTGTTTTGTTTTTCTTCTAAATTTGGTTTTGATTTGGGGGAAAGGTTGTAAGGGCAAATGAGAGTGTGGATGAGAGAGTGGATGAGAGGGGACAAGGAGATAAGTGGGATCAGAATGCATGATGCAAAATTCACCAAGAACAAATAAAAGTTTAAAAAATAAAGAAATAAGCCAAATGTTCATGAAGTGATGGTATAATAAACAATGAGTATTATCTCAGCAAAAAACGAAATCAAACCAAACAATGCACAAAGTTCTTACACATAATGACTGTGGTGAACCAAGTAGAAGAGGCTAGGCTGAAAGTGTCATGTTTGCATAATCCAGCTTATTATAAAGATCCAGAAGCGGTCCTTGTATGGAGAGCACACCGAGAGCCACCAGTGCTGGGAGTAGTCAGAGTGGAAACAGACAGTGACAACTCTGTGTTTCTTTTGTTATGGACTTGGGTTTCTTTTTGGAGTTACGAGAATTCTCTGTAATTAGATGGTAGTGATGGTTTTACATATTTAGAATTTACTAAAAGACATTGTCCTGGCTGTATATTTTAAAACAGTCTAAACAATGAATTTTATCTCAATGAAAAAAACCTACAATTCTTACAGGAAAGCGGGGCTTGAAGACAGTTCCCAAAAGGTTTTCAGTGACATACAAAAATCATGTGAAAACTAAATTTAAAAACAAACAGGAATATAATAAAATTGGTACCACAGTTTTATATTCCTAAGAAATGAACAATTACCATATTATCAATGACAATTGAAAAGCACTTGAATCTAAAAGCAAAAACTATTGGAAGAAAATATAAATATAAGCATTGGTAACCTTGGCTTCTTAAGTGTGATGTCACCTCCTAAGAAACAACAATTAATAGACTAAATTTCACAAAACTTAAATATTGTGGAACTTTTTTATTTTTTATACCAATTCTAGTTTTCCCTCCCTCCCCTCCTTCTCCTCCTACCTGCTCCCCCACCTTCCCCCTATAGCACCCTCACCTGCTTCTTATAGAGTGTGAATCTTCCCATGGGGAGTCAAAGAAATCTGTCTCATCACCAGTTTGAAGCAGGACCAAGGCCCTTCCCACTGTGTCTAGGCTGAACAAGGTACTCTCCATAGTAAATGGGCTCCAAAAAGTCAATTCATCCACTAGGGATAGATCCTGATTTTACTGCCAGTGGCCCCACAAGCTGCCCAAGTCATCTACTATCACCTGCATTCAGGGGCCCTAGTTCAGTCCTATGCAGATTCCACAGCTGTCCGTCCTCAGTCAGTGAGCTCCTACTAACTCAGGACAGCTGTTTCTTGTGAATTTTCCCATCATGGTATTGATCCCTTTGCTCATATTATCAATCCTCTCTCTCTTTGTACATTAGAGCTAGGCCTAATGGTTAGTTGTGGATCTCCACATCTGCTTCCATCAGTTACTGGATGAAGGTTTGACAATTATTGTAGTCCTCCATGTGATTACAGGGAAGGATCACCCTCTCTACTATTGCTTAGAATTTTATCTGTGGCCATTCTTGTGTATTCTTGGGAATTTCCCTAGTGCCAGGTTTCTCACTAAGATTCCACTGAGAAAGCGTTGACAAATAATTGAGAAAGTACTTGTAAGTCATATATTTGGTAAGACATTAGTATTGAGAACATAAAAGACCTCTTGTGATTCCACAATAAAAACAACACAACTGAAAAATCACCAAATACTTTGAATAGATATCCTTCCTGCCCACAGAACTAACCAATAAGTGGGAGAATATAGAAAGATGTTCATCAGGTTAGTCTTCAGGAGAATAGACCTCAGAAATTCAGTGAGACACTACTACACACTCACTAAGATTGATGCAATCAAAAAAAATCAAACAGTAACAAGTGTTGTCTAGGATGTGGAGGAATGTGAGCCTACTAGCACTGCTGATAGCCCAAGATGGTGCCACTACTTCATACACAGGAAGGTCAAGCAGTCACCATAGGGTCCACCAATTTTGCTACACCCACTGAAGTGAAATGTATGTTCACATAGAAACCTTTATGTAAATGTTTATGGTGACATTATTTATAAAAACCAAAGCTAGATAACAGCTCAAATATTTGTCACATAAAGAATAGATAAAGCAAGGTGTTTCTGAACAATGAAACATTATTTGATCCTAAAATTAAATGAAGTACTGATAAATTTTGAATCCTCAGTACATCTTGAAAGACTGACACAACTGAAAGAATATAGTCATAAACACAACCAAAATAGCTAAATTCAAAGAAAAAATAAACATATGAATGTCTATCTTAGAATGAAATACTGAAAGGAAGTGCAAATTATCAATTTCAGAATGTATTCTGATTTTTAAATTATGATAACATTTTCACAATTTTATGAGGATAGTCAAAGTAACTGAGTTACAAAGCTGAAAAGGGCAAATTTTACAAGGTAAGGGTTAAATAAAAAAATAGATATAACCATTATGAATCCCAATAACAAATCAGTGAAGAATAAATGATAGTTGAATAATGTCTGATGGTTTTTCATAATTGGGCTAAACGAACAGATATGGAGTGATCGATCCGAAGTCAGCAAGGCCAAGTTTTTGTTTATTCAGATATATCAGCCAAGTGTAAGCCAAAGGCAGCTAGGCCAGAGAGAGGAGAAGGGAGCAGGGAGAAGAAAGAGCCTCCAAGTGTGTGTGGTCCCTTAAGAACTGTCCCCGCATCACCTTAGACTTCCCCTCACCACGCCCTCACAGGTGTGTCCTGGCACACCTATCCAGGCTACTAGGAGGCGGGGCTACAGTGTCTCCCTACAAACAGATGCAGGAATAGATATGAACAATGTTTCTTGGTCCAGCCATTGTTTTATTTACGTATTTATTTAGATAAGTATTTATCTGTTTAATGTTTTATTTATAAGCATGAATCTGGGGAAATGGGGCCTAAAACTGAAGCCTCATACAATAGCCAACTTTATTCAGAGCATGAGACAATTTATACTCTAGGACAAGCCACATGTGACAAAACAAAACAAAAAACCGTGTTTTTCCATAGAGGCATATGAATAACAACAGTTGAAGTAAACCCATGCCTATCTGCTATACCTGAAAGGAGCATGAAAACACATCCATGAACAATTCTCTGTTTTTGAAAAAACTGAGGTCACAAGAGTCTTGCCTTGTTTCCTTGGAGTTTTCTCACAAGTGCTCAGAATTCCCTTTGCACAACTCCATCCTTAAACTGTGTTCTTAGAGTTATCTGCTGTTACTTCACTGAAAGTGCCTGCTTTGTTCTGGGTAATGGAGATGCAGAGGTCACAATGAAACAGGTCTCCATGGCATTAGCCTACTAACTAAAAACAAACAAACAAAAATACATTTTTTAATTAGAAAAGTTCACAGAGATTAAATAAGCTAGCAAGTGGCAAAGCAAGAATGTCTATTATATGTGACAGTAAAGCCCAGGCTGTTTCAGTAGGTCCTGCTTCCATATGCAGCAGCCTTGTGTCTGAAAGAGTCATGGTATAACTAAGGAGAGTTACAGAGTTAAATCACTGTGTGCCTGAAACAGGAGCTTATACTGATCTCATCTCCAGCATCTTCGCCGAGTTCTTATCCTGGTTGGATGCTAGTCAATATTCTTATCGGCAACATAAATGAAGACACAACCACATTTGCTATTGACACAAAGCTGGAAGAGACAGTTAATACACTCACGGAAAGGAATGGGGATTCACAGAGATCCATCAGACTGCAACTATGGGTTGAAACTAATACAAGGCTCAAGGAAAACTGGATTAACAGGAATTCACATGAAAAAAACTTGGATATTTTAATTGACAGCCAGCCCACTGTGATCCAAAGGTGTGAGCCAAAAGAGCTAAAGCACTCTTATCTTGTATTAAGAGAAACACAGCATCCAGGAAAAGGAATTCAAGTGCATTTCTGGCCTCTGCTGTTGTCAGATTCTGTAGAGTTTGGCTGTGCAGGCAGTCATGTATAAGATGAGCATCAACAAGGTGGAGTAAGCTCAGAGAAGAGGAGCCAGACCAGTGGAACTGTCATATGAAGAGCAGGGGTCTTAGCTTGAAAGAGGAAAGCATGTGCCACATAATGGGAGGTGGAACTGGACATGGAAACCAAGAGGTGTTTTGGAGTTGATGGGTTATTCTAATTTTATTTAGTTTGAGGAAACCAGAACCCATGAGACAGTGATGCAGAATTCTTCTAATTCGGTATTTTCACTGCACAAGTGGGAAATGGACACAACATGGGCAGGTGGGACAAGGACACAACTTTTCATGGGAACGACTGAAGAAGAATCTAGGTGGCCACTTAAAGTTGTTTGATTGACATTCCCAAACTTCCTTAAGGATTGGTTCAAATGACCTGAAAGATCTTCATGGATTTTTGAAAAGGCAAGAACAATAAGTAATTTTCAGGATATCAACCAATATTGTTGTGAGCATCACAAGAGTAAGAACCCCTGCCTGAAGCTTAACTGCTCAGATGGGGAACCCGGCTGGTGGGAAGATAAGTCACCCGGTCCTCCAGGCCCTGGGTTCATGGAAAATAGCCACCTGGGGTCCTTCAGGCCCTGTCTGGCAGGAAGACAGCCAGTGGTGCCAGGTGCCAGATGCTCTGTGGCACCGGGCATGTGGGCCTTATTTCAATAAGGATATATGTGGTGGAGAAATAGAGAAACAGAATGGTTCATTCGCTATGGAAAGACGCAGAAAGGAAGAAATGAATATGAGGAACGGGTAGCCCTTGAAAGCCTCCTTACCATCTGCATCCATGAGGAGTAGACTGAGGGCCAGGTCTGCTTGCCACCTGGGGCCATGATGATGATGTCGGGCAAGGCTCCTGCCAAGGACCATATCAGGGCACCTGCTCCTACAGTAGCGAGGGTCTGTGTTGGTGTCCATGGTTCCAGTTGCTATCGCTGATTCCAGTGGCCTGGGCTGCCTCCTTGGTCCCTGTTTGGGTCCATGATCCACACTGCCTCTGGAGCCATGCTGATCGGAGTGGCCTTTACTGCCGCATGGGACTACAGTGGCAACCAGGCCTAAGCTGTTGCTAAGGACCATGTCTGGGTCATGGTCCCATCACAGCCAAGATCTGTGTTGATGCCCATTGTCTTATGGTACCATGAAAGGCCACATGAAGCCTGAGGTCTGGGCTGCAATCTGTGGCCTTTTTGGTGTTCAGGGGTCATATTGCTACCAGAGCCATCCTAATTGGAGTTGCCAGGGCTACCATTTGGAGCTAGGACTACGACCAGGGTGAGCTGCTGTCTGAGGCCATGTCTGTATCTATGGCCCAGCTGCAGGCAGGGTCTGTGTTGAAGTCTGTGGCCCAGGTTGCTACTAGGGCCAATACAGAGGCCAGGGATATGGGCCAGAACCTGTTACTTGGTTGGAGTCTGAGGACATGCCACAGCAGGGGACCATGCAAATACCAGAGGACTGCAGGGCCAGAGTGTCATCTGGACCCAGAATGAAGCTGAGGGCCACGGCTGGGTCTGTGGCCCTAGAGCAGGCAGGATCTGCATTGATGAATGGAGCTCCTGTTGCCACTGGGAGCCATAAGGATGCCCAGGGTCAGATCAGCCACCTGAGTCCAGGTTGATGTCTGGGGGCCAGGATGCATCCAGATCTGAGTGGCCTGCACTGCTACTTACTGTCATGGTGACATCCAGACCAGAGCTGCTGCAGAGGGCCGTGCCAGGGTCTATGACCCTACTGCAGCCAGGGTCTGGGCTGATGTCCAACGCATCTGCTAACGTCGAAGGCCGTGCAGACACCCGAGATAGAGGGCCATGTTTGTGTCTCAGGGCCATACTGTCAGAGGAACAGTGATGACACTCAGATCCAACCAGTGTCTAGGACCACATATCAGTATCCATGGATGAACCATGACTGGGGTCTGTACCATAAGTCCAGGTCCCACATTACCAGCAAAGGTCACAAAGAGGCCTAAGGTTAGGGCTGCAACCATTCCTACCTGAGTAGCCAATCCTTCCACCCAGAGCCAGGATGTCCACCCAGGCCAAGCTGCTACTGAGGGCCATGTCTGAGTCCATGGTCCAGCTACAACTGGGGTCTGTGTGGATGTCTGTGGTCTGTGTCACCTCAGGAGGTTCTAGGAACCATGAAAAATGAAATCAGAGGGCCATGATGAGCCAGACATGCCCTTTGCTGGCCTTAAGAAAGCTTGCTTTGCCTCTTACTGGACACTACAGAAAGAGAGCTGGCCCCTGCATGCTGGATAAATAAATAGCCCCCACCCCTCACCACAGGCCATGGTGAACCAACTCTGAGGGCATGCATGTAGGGGAGCTGACTCCACTATCACCAGAGGTAAGTGGCCACATGGGACCAGACTGAAGAGCTTGGATGCTATCCAGACCCACAGTCAGGCCTTGGGTTGACCCACCCTAGCATCTCTCCCATCTGGGACCTGCTGGAGCTGATGAAGGTACTGGTACTATGGAACTATGCCTACAAGTCTCCCAAGACTCGTGGCAGCCACTGTGTATTCCAGGGAGATCCAGTGACGATGGTGTACCAAAAGCCAGAGGCCTTGAACCAGACCAATGACTCAATGCAATTGACATGTTCCAGTGAAACTGATGGGACAAGAGGTATTCTATATGACACGCCCAAGCCGCTATTGTCAAGAGGACAAATGAAAAGAAACTGCAGAAGCAGGAAAGAAGGAGAAGCAAAGAGAATTTTTTTCTATTGCTGTGGTTTTTGTTTTGTTCTGGTTTGGGTTTTTTGTTTGATTTTTTTTGTTTGATTTGTTTTGTTTTTTTTTGTTGTTATTGTCTTGTTTTTGCTTATGCTTTTGTTCACTTGCTTGCTTACTTTGATTTAGTTCCTTATGTGTTGAGGGGCATGGTGGGGAGAAGGGGGGAGTGAACAGAACTGGGGTGTATGATGTGAAACTCCCAAGGAGTCAGTAAAGAATTTAGGGAAATAAAAGTGTTTATGAAGAGCTTTCACCTCTCATTTACCAATGAGGAAATTGAGACTTTGAGTAACTTTTCTCAAGACACATGAAGCAAACACAGGCTGTGGAATTCTGGCTGTGCATAACAAGTTCTCTTAAAACTCTCAGTCTTCATGTCTTCTAGTGTGCTTAATGGGTTGACTGTATAGGGAGAAAATTTATCTTGAATTCTATGTGCTTGGAGTGAATATAAATGAAGACTTGATGTGTGGCGAACATCTAAATAATTCAAGGTCAACAGAACCCCCATCTCTGTGGAAAGAAAGTCTCTTTCAGAAGAATTTCAGGATTCTCCGGTTCAGCATTTAAAAAGGCAGATAGCTTAGTTCATATGTCATTCTTGGATCACTTTAAGAAAGAGAGTGCCAGAGTACACAAAAGCATATAGCTTGGTTTCAAATTTTCATTCCGGAATTGGGATTCAATATGCATGCCATGCTAGCAGAAGCCTAGCAGAGAATGGAATGAAGAAAGAGTGGAAATTACCGTATTTACTCACATGTCACGCAATTAACTTTCTGCATTGTGTGCTGTTTTGTTTTCCTGTTCAAAGAGGTTGAGCAACTGACTGGTGTTTTCCTGCAGACTTAAAACTATGTGTTTAGTTTAAATTTCTAGGCGCCTACACAAAGTGTTAGCTATAGTTAAAAAAAAGTGGGGTTGTTTTGTTTTGTTTTGTTTTGTTTTTTTTAGTTCTTTGTCTATTCTAAATAGTAGTCTTCTGTCAGATGAACGGTTACCAAGGATTTTCTCCCATTCTGTAGGCTATCTCTTCATTGGATTGTTTCCTTTGCTGTGTAGAATCTTTCTTATTTCATACATTCTCATTTGTCAGTTTCTAGAATTGTAAAGAGCAATTAAAGCTCTTTACAGAAAGTCCTTGCCCAACCCTATAAGTTGGAATTTTTCTTTCCTCTTTTCTCTAATAGTTTTAGAGTTCCATAACCTGTATTGAGGTCTTTACTTCATTTGGAATTATTTTCTATTCAGGGTTAGAGATGGAGATCACATTTACTATTCTACATGTAAATATCCAGGTTCTCATTACCACTTGTTGAGGAATCTGTCTTTTTTAATGATTTACTTATTTTATTTTATGTTCGTTGATATTTTGCTGCCTAGATGTCTGTGTGAGGATGTCAGATCTTCTAGTAGTGTTAAGGCAGTTGTAAGGTGTCAAGTGGGTGCTGGGAACTGAACCCAGGTCCTCTGGAAGAGCAGCCAGTGCTCTTAATTGCTGAGCCATTCTCCAGTCCCAAATATGTTTTTTATCCATGTCTGTTTTTTGCATTTAAAATCAGGTGACTACGGCTGTGTGGTGTAAATTATGATCCTCTACTCTATTTCACTGACGTGTTTGTTTATGTGCCAGGACTCTGCTGTTTTTTTTTTTTTTTACTATTACTCTCTAGGATAATTTGAAATCAAGTATAGTCATAGCTGAAGCATTGTTCTTTTTGCTCAAGATTGCTTTGGCTATCTGGGATCTATTGCGATTTGAATTTTAGGATTTAGTCTTATGTTTCTGTTAAGACTGTCATTAGAATTTTGATGGGGCTTGCATTGAACTTGTAGATGGGTTTGATATTTCCATTTCCCCAGTATTGATTCTTTCTAGTCCATGAGCATTGTCTATATTTCCATCTTCTAGTTTGTTCTTCAGTTTCTTTCTGTAGTGTTTCACAATTGTCAGTGTAGAAACGTCTTTCTACTCCTTAATAAAGTATTTCCAAGGTATTTTTAAGCTATTGTAAATAGCATTTTTTAAAAAACTTTTTTCCTCGGTATTATTTGTTATTGGTATGTAGGAAGGCTACTGATTTTTTGGGTGATGATTTATTTGTATACTGCTGTTTGCTAAAAAGTGTTTATCAGTACTATTAGCTTTCTGATGGAGTCTTTAAGAGATCTCTTATGTACAGAATCATAGCATCTGCAAATAAGAATCTGTGTTATTTTTTATTTCTATTCATTTTATTTTCTCCTCTTGTCTTATTGTTCAGATGAAGACTTGCAGCACTAAAATGAGTAAGTGTAGAAAAAGTGGGCTCTCTAGTCTTATTTCTGAAGTACTTTGAGCCCCCCTTTACTATAACATTGGGCATAGGTTTCTCAAATATAGCCTTAAATATTTTGAAGTATGCTTGTTACTCTTAAGCTGAAGCTAAGTGTTGAAGAAGAACCCGAGCACAGAGATCTTAGGGGAAAGTCATTCTGCATGAGTTCAGAAAGCTCAAAGATCCTGCAACAGAGGCATTATGGCCACACTTAGCAGATGGCAATAACCTGCACTACTAGGCTTGTGCTGTGATGTCAGCAATGGAAAAGATCACTGGAGCTTGCATTTAGACACTAGGATGGAATTCATCCATGCAGTTGATGCTATAGTTGCTTCAACTATACATGAGAGTTCTGGAGCCCTAGAGTTCTACATACTCTTCAGAGAATTTTAGGGTCTTTCAGTCTTTTATCAAAGTCTGGGACACAGCAGTTCCTTTTCTCTAGTTTGAGAGCCCAAGTCAGTTCCTAAGGCCTCTCAACTCTGCTTGAGGAGTTCACACTCTCACTCCAACCTCTACGCCTTCCTGCATTCTTCCTTTCCTTACTGTATGCTACATAATTATCTGACATCAAACAACATATACAGTTCTGAACATATGCAGGCCTGGATTTATCTCCTTGAAGTTTTCGTTTAATTAGGAGCTGGTTAACCAGGATGTAAATGTATCTACTTTTGTTTCTATTTTTTCCACCTATTTTCTTTTTTAATTTCTTTTATTTAAATTCTTTAATTACCACTCATATTTACATATCCATTCCCCCATTCCCTTGTCCCCCCATCCTCCCATGTTCCCCACCAACCCCCACAACCCTTCCCCCAACTCCTCACCAGGGACAGAGAGGCCCTCCACCAGGGACCTTCAAAGTCTGTCATATCGTTTTGTGGAGGGCTCAGGCCCGCTTTGCTGTATCTGAGCTCCAAAAGTATCCCTCCATAGGGAATGGGCTCCCAAAGTCCATTTGTGCTCTAGGGTTGAAGACTGGTTCCACTATTAGAGGTCCCATAGACTGCCCTGGCCTCCTAGCTGGCAACCACAGAGGGCTTGGTTCAGTCCAAGTCCTGACTAGGGTCTCAATGCTCTCACTAGGTCAGGTCCACTGTTTCTGCAGGTCTCTCCAGCCGGGGCTTGACTCCTTTGCTCATCCCTCCTCCCTCTCCACAACTGAATTCCAGTAGTATGGTTTAGTGATTAGCTTTGGGTGCCTGTTTCTGCTTAGAGCAGCTACTGGATGAAGGCTCTAGAAATGGTAACCAAGGTAGACATCAATCTCATTATAGGGGAAGGTCATCAATGGCATTTTCTCCACCAAAGCTTGGATTCTTAATTGGGTAAATCCCTGTGGATCCCCTAATATTTCCCCTGTGCCAGACCTCTCTCCATACCTGTAATATCAAGGCATCTCCTATTTTGCCCTCCTCTATTCCTCACCTGTCTCAGTCCTCTTGTTCTCTTCCCCCCTCCCTTTCTTCCCCTCCCACCTCCTTCCTCTCAACCCACGGCCCATGCTCCCACTTTGTTCAGGGGTTCTTGTCCCCTTCCCTTCTTTGAGGGACTATACAATATTCTCTGATAGGAGCAAGATGGTATCTCAGAGTGGTTTTGAGCTGCATTTTCCTGATGGCTAAGGATGTTGAACATTTTCTCAAGTGTCTTTCAGCCATTTTAGATTCCTCTGTTGAGAATTTTCTATTTAGTTCTGCACTCCACTTTTTTTTCTTTCTTTTTATTTGAATTAGAAACAAGATTGTTTGACATGTCAATCCCAGTTTCCTCTCAGTCCCCTCCTTCCATACCACCCCACCCAACTAAAACCCTACCTATCACCTATCCTTTTTGCTCCCCAGGGAGGGTGAGGCCTTCTTCCACAAGGGGTCATCAGAGTCTATCATATCCTTTGGAATAGGGCCTAGGCCCAAATCCGTGTGTCTTGGCTCAGGGAGTATTCCCTTTATGTGAAATGGGCTCCCAAACTCCACACCTATGTCAGGGATGAGTATTGAACTACTATAGGAGGTCCCATAGATTTCTGAGGTTTCCTCACTGAAACCCACATTCCTGGGGTCTGGATCAGTTCCATGATGGTATCCCAGCTATCAGTTTGGGGACCAAGAGCTCCCATTGTTCAGGTCAGCTGTTTCTGTGGGTTTCACCAGCCTGGTCTGGACCCCTTTGCTCATCAATCATCCTTCTCTGCAAATGGATTCCAGTTCAGTTCACTGATTAGTTGTGGGTGTCTGCTTCTACTTCCACCAGCTGCTGGATGAAGGCTAAAGATGGCATATTAATCAGCCATCAATCTCATTATCAGAGGAAGGCATTTAAGGTAGCATCTGCTCTGTTGTTTAGATTGTTAGCTGGTGTCATCTTTGTAGATATTCAGACATTTTCCTAGTGCCTGATTTCTCTGTAAACCTAAATGTCTTCCTTTATTATAGTATCTCCTTTCTTGTTTTCTTCTATTCTGCCCCTGACTCAAATTTCTGCTCCCTCCTCTTCTCCCCTTCTCATTCTCCTAACTGCCTCCCCCCTCCTCCTGAACTCCCAATTTGCTCAGGAGATCTTGTCCCTTTCCCTTTCTTCAGGGGACCATGTATGTCTCTCTTAGGGTCCTCTTTGTTTACCAGATTCTCTGGCAGTGTGGATTATAGGCTGGTAATCCTTTACTCTATGTCTAAAATCCACATATGAGTGAGAACATATCAAGTTTGTCTTTTTATGATTGGGTTACTGTGCTTAGAATTGTTTCTTCTAGTTCCATTCATTTTCCTGCAAATTTCAAGATTCCATTGTTTTTTTTTTTTTATGTTGAGTAGTACTCCATTGTGTAAACGTACCACATTTTCTCTATCCATTCTTTAGCTGATGGCCATCTAGGTTGCTTCCAGGTTCTGGCTATTACAAATAATGCTGCTATGAACACC
The DNA here is from genome assembly GCF_003668045.3 of Cricetulus griseus. NCBI lineage: Eukaryota > Metazoa > Chordata > Mammalia > Rodentia > Cricetidae > Cricetulus > Cricetulus griseus. The sequence continues at coordinate 134,261,075 of NC_048595.1, read as the reverse complement.
TTTGAACAGATGTCCTTGTTGTATGAATGTGCTTCTTTGGGATATATTCCTAAGAGTGGAATTGCTGGATCTTGTGGTAGATTGATCCCCATTTTCCTGAGGGATTGCCATACAGATTTACAAAGTGACTGTACAAGTTGGCACTCCCACCAGCAGTGGAGGAGTGTTCCCCTTTCTCCACATCCTCTCCAGCATAAACTGTCATGGGTGTTTTTGATTTTGGCCATTCTGACAGGAGTAAGATGGTATCTCAGAGTTGTTTTGATTTGCATTTCCCTGATGGCTAAGGATGTTGAACACTTTCTTACATGTCTTTCAGCCATTTTAGATTCCTCTATTGAGAATTGTCTATTTAGTTCTGTACCCCACTTTTTAATTGGATTATTTGGTGTTTTGTAGACTAGCTTCTTGAGTTCTTTGTAAATTTTGGAGCTCAGCCCTCTGTCAGATGTGGGGGTGGTGAATATCTTTTCCAAGTCTTTGGGCTGCCATTTTGTCTTGTTGACTGTGTTCTTTGCCTTACAGAAGCTTCTCGGTTTCAGGAGGTCCCATTTATCAACTGTTGTTCTCAGTGTCTGTGATACTGGTGTAATGTTCAGGAAGTGGTCTCCTGCACCAATTAATCAAGGATATTTCCCACTTTGTCTTCAATAGGTTCATTATGGCTGTATTTATGTTGAGGTCTTTGATCCATATGGACTTAAGTTTTGTGTATGGCGATAGACATGGATCTATCTGCAGTCTTCTACATTCCAGCATCCAGGTATTCCAGCACCATTTGTTGAAGATGCTTTCATTATTCCATTGTATAAATTTCGCTTCTTTGTCAAAAATGAGGTGTTCATGGATGTGTGGGTTAATATTAGGGTTTTCAACTCTATTCCATTGGTCTACCTGTCTATTTTTTTGCCAATACCAAGCTGTTTTCAGGAATATAGCTCTGTAATAGAGCCTTAAGTCAAGGATGGTGATGCCCCTGGAACTTTCTTTTTTGTACAGAGTTGTTTTGGCTATGCTTTTTTTTTTTTTCCATATGAAGTTGAGTACTTTTCTTTCGTGGTCTATGAAGAATTGTTTTGGTATTTTGATGGGAAATGCATTGAATCTGTAGATTGCTTTTGGCCAGATTGCCATCTTTACTATGTTGGTCCTACCTATCCAAGACCATGGGAGATCTTTCTGTTTTCTGGTATATTCTTTAATTTCTTTCTTTAAAGACTCAAAGTTCTTACTATAAAGGTCTTTTTCATTTTTGGTTTAATGTTACCTCAAGATATTTTATGTTGTTAGTTGCTGTTTGTAAAGGGTGATGTTTCTCTGACTTCTTTCTCAGTGCATTTATCATCTGCATATAGTAGGGCTACTGAATTTTTTGAGTTAATCTTGTATCCTGCCATTGTGCTGAAGTCATTTATCAGCTATAGTAGTTCCCTGGTAGAGTTTTTCTGGTCACTTATGTAAACTATCATATCATCTGCAAATAGTGAAAATTTGACTTCTTCCTTTCCTTATTGTATCTCCTTGATCTCCTTTTGTTGTCTTCTTGCTCTAGCTAGAATTTCAAGGACAATATTGAAGAGATATGGAGAGAGTGGACAACCTTGTCTTGTTCCCAATTTTATAGGAATTGCCTTGAGTTTCTCTCCATTTAGTTTGATGTTGACTGTTGGTTTGCTGTATATTTCTTTTATCATGTTTAAGTATGTCCCTGTTATTCCTGATCTCTCCAAGACCTTTACCATGAAGGGATGTTGGATTTTGTCAAAGGCCTTTTCAGCATCTAGTGAGATGATCATGTGTGGTTTTTCTTTTTCATTTTTGTTTATATAGTGGATTACATTAATGGATTTTTGTATGTTGAACAATCCCTGTATTCCTGGGATAAAGCCAAGTTGATCATTGTGGATGATTTCTCTGATGTGTTTTTGGACTCGATTTGCCAGTATTTTGTTGAATATGTTTGCATCAATGGTCACGAGGGATATTGGTTGGTAATTTTCTTTCTTTGTTTTGTCTTTGTGTGGCTCTGGTACCAATGTAATTGTAGCCTCATAGAAAGAGCTAGGCAATATCCCTTCTGCTGCAATTATATGGAACAATTTGAGGAGTACTGGTATTAGCTCTTCTTTGAATTTCTGGTAGAATTCTGCACTGAAACCATCTGGCCCTGGGATTTTTTTGGTTGGGAGACTTTTGATGACTGTTTCTATTTCATTAGGGGTTATAGGTCTGTTTAAATTGCTTATGTGTTTTTGATTTAATTTTGGTAAGTGATATCTATCCAGAAAATTGTCCATTTCCTTTAGATTTTTGAATTTTGTGGAGTATAGGTTTTCAAAGTATGACCTGATGTATCTCTGGATTTCCTCAGTGTCTGTTGTCATGTCTCCCTTTTCATTTGTGAATTTGGTAATTAGCATGCTCTCTCTCTCTCTCTACCTTTTGGTTAGTTTGGATAAAGGTTTTTCTATCTTGTTGACTTTCTTGAAACATGGTGGAATGCAGGCAAACACGGTGCTGGAGAAGTAGCTTAAGAATTCTACATGTTAATTTGCAGGCAGCAGGAAGAGAGAAACACTGGGACCTGGTATGAGCTTTTGAAACCCTCCAAAGCCACCCTCAGTGACATTTCCTTCAACAAGGCTACACCTATTCTGAGGCCACACCTCCTAATTCCTTTCAAGTCAGCATTCAAATATATGAACCACTACAGATTTTTTTTAAATTTTTTTTGTGTTATGTTTCCCTTTTCATTTTAATACATAGTCTTGGTCTTATGTATGTTTAGTAGACTCGCCATTTTAAAATTTATATTGTCACATTCTCATGGTGAACACTTCTGTGATTCATAGTTTAGTTATTCATCAAGGTTCTTTTAAGTTTAGTATACATGTTCATAAATTCCCCAAGGGATTAACTCTATCTTGAGGAAGAAAGGAAAACACACCACCCAGAATTCAAAAGAAAAATATTATCTTTAGTCTTGAAAGACAGCTTAGACTAATCCACTTTTAAGGGACTAATTACAACATTTTAAAACAAATTCTTGAATTTATTTTTACCATATTTTATCTTGTCTCTTAAACATTCTAGTTCATGATAATTTAATCTTGTTTACATATAACATCTGTACTTATTACAAGGATACAACTTTGCATATTGTACACTGATCTAGTTTGTTATCTATTTCTGTGATAAAACATTCTGATCAAAAGTAATTTGGGATAACAAGGTATTTATTTGGCTTATACTTCCTAAACAGCCCCTCATTCAGCGAAGCCATGCAGGAACTGAAGCAGAGATCATGGAGGAATATGGCTTGCTGGTTTGCTCATTCTGCTTCCTTATACAACTAAGGACCACCTGACCAGGTGTGACATTACCCCCAGTGAATGTGCCCACATCAATCATTAATCAAAAAAAAAAAATCCCCATAGACTTCTCTACAGTCACATCTTATGGAGGCATTTTCTCAAATGAGGTTCCTTCTTCTCAGATAACTCCAGCTTGAGTCAAGTTGACAAATTAGCCAGTATATTCACATATGAACACACATATAGTGAAACAATGTGATGATATATAATTTATGATTTAATAAACCTTACCTTAAGGGTCAGAATGCAAAGCTAACACAGCCACAGAAGCTGGGCAGTGGTGGCACACACCTTTAGTCCCAGGACTCAGGAGCCAGAGGCAGGTGAATTTTTGTGATTTCAAGCCACCCAGGGCTCCGTGAGAGTGAATTAGTATACAAGAGTAACAGAGCTCAAACCTTTGGGACTTTAATCACACCAATAGAGAGGTATATAAGGAAGAAACAAAGGATCCCATGTGAGAATTAGTCTCTATCCAAGAAGAGAACAGGATCTCCTCAGCCTTTAGTAGAGGTAAGAGCTACTGGCTTGGCTGCTTTGTGTCTCTGATCTTCAGCTTGAACCCAAATATCTGTTTCTGGGTGTTTATTATTTGTGTTACAGAAAGTATTTTGCTATAACCTTTGTAATTCAAATTATGTGTTTTTTGCCTATACTTCTAGTCATTCCTTCCTCGATGTGGGATAATGTTCTTGTTCACTGTAAAGATTTGTCCCTCATATTGGTTTAAGAAAATTCTAGTTGGCCAGTACCCAGGAAGGAAGTATAGGCGGGGCTATCAGATTAGGAGAATTCTGGGAAGAGGAAAGGCAGAGATTCAGACCAGCCAGACACAGAGGAAGCAAGATGAGAATGCCATGCCAAGAAAAGGTACCAAGCCACATGGCTAACTCTAGATAAGAATTATGTTTTAATTTAAGTTGTAAGAGGTTGGTAGTAATAAACTTGAGCAATAGGTCAAACAGTTTGTAATTAATATAAACTTCTGTGTGTCTATTTGGGACTAACTGGCTTCCAGACAAGGCAGACAGACACTTCTGTCCACACTTCTTTAGCAACATTGAGTAACAGATTATGTGAAACAGGCTGTGTCTCTCCTCACTGTTACATAATCTAGCTTAGCAGTGAATCAAAGTGAACTGTTCACTGTGACCTTTAGGGCCTCCATGGCCTGTGCTCACCATCCTCCCTAACCTCACACTACACCACCCTCTCTCTGAATCATCACCCTCCAGCTATAGATAGCATAATTGCAGTTTCTGCCACTTGAGTGCCCTTCCTTAACTCTTCAAATGATTAATGCCATTCCAAGCATTAGTTATTTGACTTTATGTCTTCTACAAGCCTTCCATAATTATATTTAAGGTGATCTCTTCTTTCTGGTCTCTGCAGTACATAATTTCCTAGCTTAGCTTTTTATTCTACTATGAATCACAAACCACAGGTTATTGGTATGCTTGTCTTTTGCCAGTGGGCTTGTGTAAGCAATAAGCTGAATAGCAGAAACATTCCTGTTGTTCCTTGATAGATTGCTGGTACCCAGGACAGAGATTAATACATAGAGTACTGAGTAAATGTGCTATATGCATGAGAAAATGAAAATAATTCATTCACTTGTATTCTTTAAGCATATTTTTGAGTGTATTGCATTTGGAATTGATAGAATCAGACATGCCTAGGTAACTTCCACAATGATAGGTACAGTATAAGTCACCTGTGACATACACAGGGTGTGTTCGTTGGTAAAGAGTGATTTTAGAGAGATTATGAATTTATGATAACATTTATAATATTTTTGTCTACATAAAATCTAAATTAAAGATACCTACTCTAATCAAAATACACTAAATTTATAAAATAGTTTTTGCACTTTATGTTTTTTCTATAATCAGATGATTTCATTTTCAATTTTTTAAAAAAATGTTTCACTGCCAATAAGTATTCTTTCACTTCCTTTGATAAGAAACCTTGAAAAATTCACAAGGGCCTAAGTAATAGCATTTCAGCCATGGGAAAACATGGGGATTACACTTGAATCAGAACTACTGGGCTTTTTAAAAATTCTGTTTTGATATTATGCAGATTCTTATTTGTGCCTGGGGAAAGTAGCCAGGTGACCATTTCTTTCTCTCATCACCCTGGTAGAGGAGGGAGTACTATTGGTGGCAGAGTTTTGAGTCCTAGTCAACAATGACCGTCACTCATCCTCTCAGTCAGATATCAAGGTGGGAAGTCTTTGACTTAAGCCAAAGATGAAAGATTTGACCAGCTGTGCCTCTCAGCTTCACATCTCATTCTTGTTTGAAAGAGAGAATATCCCAGGAAAGTACTGTGAGTCTGAATACAGTGCTTCCAAACAGGGAGTCCAGCCCTGTTTATCTTGGAAATGCCTTGTGCATCAGTCTGGCTGTGAGTAAGGAATCTGATGTGAACTTTTGCACACAGGGCTAGCCAGGTTCATTTTGCTCCTCTAAGTGCAAATTTCTTTGTGAATTGTTTAATTTCTGTATCTGGCACTTACTGAAAGAGGATGTCTTTAAGGTCAATGATAAATTATTATGTACATGAAGTTAAAAACACTTTGATTTGATCAGAATTACCACTCTGATAGATTCCAGTAGGATAAACTGTCCTTAAGGTTAATATCAACAGAAACTCAGAGTTTAATGAGGGACTAATGGAGGGATATCAGGACAGAGCTGCTTCAAGCCAGTACAGGACACTCTAGTCTTTATAGCATCCTCCCCCAAACTCACCCAATGTATCCCACAGGTTCTATTTGTCTGATTGATATTGTCTTAGCTCTGCAGTGTGGACATATTTTCCAACTGTCCCGTCTGTTGACATTTATAATTATTGCCTCACAGTAATTAGGTGCTCTGTCCTATGGAATGTGATATAGTGTTTGTTGCCCTGGGTCTCTTTGGGCTTCACTGGCCCAAAGACTGCAATTCACTTTTGCATGCCACAAAAGTACTTCTTACTCAGTTCTGCTCCTTTTTCTATGGAACATTCTGGTAAGTTAACATTATAAAAATATAAAAACTAGCTTCTGTTTCTGCCAACTGATATTGTATTTCAAGCTTAAAATATGTTGTTATAAGGAAAAATTACTTATTGTCAACTTTATATTCCTCAAAGTCCTCGTAATTCACAAGATATGTCTGATACTAAAATACAAAACAAACAAATAAACAAAAACACATTCTAGTTTAGCTAATTCAGATATGGAACTATAATTTCAAAGATCACAAATTCAATCCCACACTGTGATGGCCCCAAGAAAATATTTATTCCAGCATGTAACAAAGCACATATTTTAGATACTGACATTTCCAGAGACATCTTTGTATATTTTTAGTTTTACAGGATTTCATTTCAGCAACTATTCATATTTTATAATGTCTTTCAAGATCACAAAAAAATGATGCTATATGACTGGGAGGTAGGGAACTGAATAGCTAAAAGAAGCTGAACTGTTAAATGCCAGCAATGCTGTTTGCTATCATAGCAGACCATCTTGGTCCCAGTTATGTGTCCTGTACATTTAAGTTTGCGTTACAGTTACCTTGTTGACTACATAACTTAACCCCATTGTTTTCCACAGTTGCATTTTTCTTAGAGGGGAGTTTTTTTAATGAACAAATCTGAGGCTTGAGGAAATTTACATAGAGATTGTATATTTCAGCTATTTAAGTTTCAAATACCAAGTCATATACTAATATGTAACTAAGATTTCAATTGCCTATAATTTATAGCCATGGCTAATATTACATCACAATAAGTAATTTCTCAAAAAACATTATAGGTCCTAGGAGTAAACCAAACATTAGAAAACAAAACAATAAACACATTTATTTCTGAGGAGAAAATACATGTTTTCCACAAATTGTATTTTTTTTCTTTTTATGTCAAAGAAAAGTTAAAAACATAGACATAACTTTTCTTAAGGTAACAAATTATAATTAATAATAACTTTGTCTTACAGGCATTGGGAATAATTGGGAATACTAATACATGATTGATTATATTATTTATTTATTTGTTTATTTTTGGAGTTAGGGTTTACCTGTATAACAGTTCTGGCTGTCTCAAAACTTAATTTGTAGACCAGTCTGACCTGAAACTCATAGAGATCCATCTGCCTCTGCCTCCTGAGTGCTGGGATTAAAGGTGTATGCAGTCATAGCCCAGTTACTTGTCAGTATTTTTAAAGCATAGGGTTATAGTTTGATTGAAATTATTTTTCTTTTCTTGTGAAACATAAAACAATAGCTTACATTAAAATGAATAAGGAAGAAATGGAGATATTACATAATATTTTCTATAGAAACTATTTTTACTAATACAATATTTAAGTTTTTCACATTAATACTCAACATTTAAAACATTTAAGAAGTGACTTGTAATTGCATTATTTATTTGGAATAAACAGGACAAAAGAGTGGTATGATGCATTATCCAAATTCAAAGAGTTCTGTTATTGATGTTATTGAATTTTAGAAAACAATGAATAATGGCCTTCTAGAATGGTCTATGAAGATGATTTTGTGCCCTGTTAATGGAAGTTGAATAAATACAGTCTCCAATATTTGCATATCTCTAAGCTGCTACTATATTTTGATGCAGTTTCCCAAAGCTTCGTGCACTAGGAGCTTGATTCCCTAGTGTGGTGGTAATGTGTCCTGGAACTTTTAAGAAGTGTGGCCAAGGAGAAGGTCATTTGGTCCTGGGGCTCTATGCGTATGTATGGACTAATGCTGCCTCTTGAGAATGGGTCAGATTTCATAGGACAGGACTAGTTCTCTGGAGGATGGCTGTTTGTGGTGAGTCTGGCACTCACCTAAACAACTGGTCTGTGTGCACAGCTCACCATTGCCACATGTCCTCCATTACCCAGATTCTGTCCTCCCAAGGCTCTTCCAGAGTCAACGTGGAAGCTATATGGTAGCTCGTTTTTAAACTTATAGAATGTCAACTCTAGATTTTTGGCCAACACAGGTGTGTCTTATGAAACAGCATTTACAATTTAAAAGCCAGTCCTTTTTATTCCTCCCTTAATTAGGGACTCAATTAATTTCAAAACATGAGAAAAAGAATTAGCACAGCATGCTACCTTTCAAGTGTAAATGCATCACTCTGTTTACTGTTGGGAACCCAGGGAAGGATGGGTGTTGTTCTGAGAAGCTGTTGAGGGTCACAATGCTTTATATTAGGAAGCATACAGAGAAATCTGCTGGCTCCTATGGAAATAAGGTTGCTGTATTTTTTTTCCCATGAAAGCAAAAAGTATGTGACAGGGAATACAGTATTCTTTTCTGAGTCATTACAATACCAGCAAGTGGCTTTTCCTTGAATTAGAACCGCAGATAGAAGCAAAAGAAGGCAGGTTAATACATCAGTGATCTTATAAATGACAAGAGCATGGATCTTTTATGCACATGACACAGTCTACATAATTGCTTATATAAACAGTTTTAAACTGTAAAGTATAGAAAAAGGAAGGAGCAGTTAAACCAAATGAAAGCATGTAAAAATAGTTGACAACAAGGGAGAATAATAGTCTTATGGGAAGAGTAAAGAAGGCTTTATGAATGCCGTGGGTGAAGAGCAGGTGCCGAGCTTCTGAAAGCACCTGAAACTTCACTAAGGTCATGGAATTAATGGGATTTTTGGGAAGAAAACCCCTGATGATCCAGTAGCCTTATGAGATGATTTTTATATATTATTGGAGTGCTGAGAGTTTCATTGAGTTCTGTTAGATTAACACATTCTGTGCATAATCAGTCTCCAGTAGATTAAGGTTGGCTATGATCCCTGCTGAAAAGGGCCAAAAACATGGTTACTCCAAACAGACAAGACAGTTTGTAGGAGAGGGGGAATACTGTGGCTATTTCTTATTTCATACACCCAAGATATGTCTTTCGTGTAATGATGTCTTCAGGTTAGCACCTACACTTTGCAACATACAAGGAAGGTGTTATGATAAAGCTCAAGGGAGACCGTGGCAGATTCCATGTCTGGTGAGGCTGACCAAGTCGAAGGGACAAATAAGCCAGGCAGACAGAGCTTAGTGAGAAGTTGTATTAGAAAAGGTAGGGAAGGGGGAAGGAAAGAGAAAAGAGGTAAAGAGACACAGAGGCAGAGAGACAGAGAGGACAGAAGAGAAGAGGGAAACAGGTAAAAGTCCTGTCTGACCCAGGGGAACCCCAGGAAACAGTGCAGGAAGGAGAGGAGGAGGCAATGAGAGGGTAAGTGGGTGGGGTTCCTTCTTTTAAAGGGGCCCTATGCACTTGTGAGGGGTCTATGCAACCATGGAACACTGGGCTGACCAGGGTACTGCTTGAGTACATTCTGCCAGGTGACAGGAGCAGGCCAGAATAACACCTGAATCCTTATAGAAGGCACTATTTATGGCCAACAAGGAACAGGGATTATTTAGGGTAGATGACTTTCCAGAGAGATGTTGTATGTGATGAACAAGGAAAGACACTAATTCTTCTAAGTGCTCACTCCATTCTCTTAAGCTATGTTAACTACCTTGTATATTGTGTAAGCTTCACAAGAACCTTGGAAGGTGGCATTATGTCCTCCATTGCCCATAGGAGGTACCTAAGACCAAAGAAAAGTATAGGCAAACAGCCAACTAAATGTTTCTGAGAAGTCAACAAGAAAACAATAAAGAAAACCTACAAAAAAAAAAAAGGCCAAAACCTGAAAATATCCTAGATGCCCCTCAACTGAAGAATGGATAGAGAAAATGTGGTACATTTACACAATGGAGTACTACTAGCAGAAAAAAAAAAAAATAATGGAATCTTGAAACCTGCAGGCTAATGGATGGAACTAGAAGAAACCATTCTGAGTGATGTAACCCAATCACAAAAAGACAAACAGGGTATGTACTCACTCATATAAGGATTTTATACATAGAGCAAAAGATTACCAGCCCATAATCCACACTGCCAGAGAAGCTAGGTAACAAGGAGGACTCTAATAGAGACATATATGGTTCCCTGGAGAAGGGGAAAGGAACAAGATCTCCTGAGCAAATTGGGAGCAGGGGGGAGAGGGAACTAGGAGAATGAGAAGGGGAGAAGAGGAGGGGTGAGGGGTGAAGAGGGAGCAGAAAGGTTGTGTTGGGGGAAGAATAGAAGAAAACAAGGTAAGAGATACTAGAGGGAGACATTTTAGGTTTAAAACTCCATATGTTAAATCTATAAACAATCATCATCATGAAATTCTTAGAAACAAGTCTTAATGGCTTGTGGTTAGTCCTACAAAAATATATTATAAAATTCAACTATTACCAGGAGGTGGTGTCACAAACCTTTAATCTCAGCACTCAGGAGGCAGAGGCAGGCAGATCTCTTTGAGTTCCAGGCCAGCTTAGTCTACAGAGTGATTTCTAGGACAGGCTCCAACGCTACTGAGAAAACCTATCACAGAAGAAAAAAAAAAAACATAAAAAAAGAAAGTTCAACCATTTTCTCCACTTAGTATTCTATTACTATGTTTTAAAATAACATTTTAGGTTTGGAAGAAACCAATTTGAAATGATGAACCTTGATGATAAGCTCTTACTGGGGGGATCTCGAAGTACTTCACACTGGGACTCCTGCTCCCACTTTCAAGTAAAGTGATCAGCTTGACATATCCCAGTCAGGGTAGACACTCAGGCTGCTCTCCTCCAGCCTTGCCAAGAGCAGTGGCCAAATAAAAGATCTGATCCAAATGGCCCAGCTGTCACTAGTGATAAACTTGGGAACTGAGCCTGTCATTATCTATAGCATACCCTAGCCAAGCTTCAGATGAAACTGGTGAGAAGGAAGGTCAAAGTCAGGCTATCCATCATAGTCAGATAGTTTTGCATTTCTATACTAGAGCTTATTCTATGAAAATAAAAAGTAGTGGAAAACCCATGCTCCTGAATACAATATTTAAGCTGAATTATTAAATTACTTCAAATCCTAATTGATGGTTTTACTTTTTAGTAATGCAATACGAATGCCAAATGATACGGATTTGTCGAAGATTTGAGTTAAATGTAGCACATGATATTTTTGCAAAATAGAATGATTGAATCATGGATAAAATATATCTAAATGTAATCATTTCTAATATTTTAAATTCAATTTAATATCAACTAGTTGATCCTGCCAAGGGCACCTCTTTGCTAAGGTTTCTCCCTTCTTTCCTCCTATCTCTTTCTCTGTTTGCATGCACTCATTTTGGGAGGAAAATTCAGAAAATTGCCCATTACATCAACATTCCCATGATTCTGTTGGGAGAACTGGAGGAGATAGCCTGTAGTTAATTATTAATAGCTCTTTTATCATTCTCCTAGTTTTGGCAAATACCTAATGGTGTTCCTTTCCAAGCCAACTCCAAAAGCCTAAAAGTCCTGGGCCCAATTTATAAGAATCTTTTGCTCTCTGGACAGACACTTTTGAAATGTATAGTTAAGTCAGCTGGAGTAACTCAGATGATAAGTTTTCAGGTGAGGTTTTTATTTGCAGATGGATTCAGATGAAGTATAATTACTTCTTTCTTTTTTGAGGCAGGGTCTCATTATGTAACCTTAGCTGTCCTTGAACTCACTATGTAGACCATGCTGGCCTCAAACTCACAGAGATATGCCTACCTTATTAACTCCAGATGCTGCATATAAGGTGTGAATCACCACTCCCAGCTTATAATTATACAATTTATTATAAATTGTGTTCAATCATAGTGTTCACTAATTTCTTATAAGAAAATAAAAGTCCCAAGTATTGATTCCAAAATTGTTATAACTAGATCTGTTGGATATTTCACATTGACAATTTTACCTAGTGTTTTTTAAATATGCCCCACTGTGTGCATTGTTAAATTGCAAATAAAGCATTTAAAAAGAATTTTGTCATAATCAGTAGCAACATGATAAATATGTAGATTGCATTTATAATCCTTTATATGTCTTAACACTCAGTATCAAAAACTATTGGTAACTATGGGATTTCATTATCAATCTCCTGATCATCCAGGTTAGAGACAAGCAGTGTCACAGTTGATGGCCTGGAGTGAGATTATAGTTTCTTAACACTAATAATCACATACTGATAACTTTAAAACACCACTATTAATCCCAAACACAGCAGCAGCTATTGCAGTGAGCTAGAAACAGAGCTATGCATGGCCCCTTAGCCTAGAGTTAAGGGCATTTGTTTCCCTGTGTTTGCTTGGATTTTCCAAACTAGCTGAGGGTTCTTGATTCCACAGTGCTATTGTGTGGATCAAGTGATGCCTGGTCACAAAAATACCCTGGAGACTGACTCCCCTGGCGTCCAGGTTCTGAGTGTGGTCAGGCATTCCACATGCCTAACCGATGAGCTGTCTTTGCCATGATTAGAGACTTCCTTCTCAGGTTTTTGTAACCCCCAAGGAAAAGTAAAATGGAAAAAGACATTTTAAAAAAGCAGAAGATATAGGAAAATGCATGCAGAAATCTTGGTTATAAATTTCAAAGATCAGGTGTATCTTTCTAGTCTTTTAAGAAGATATTCTTGCCCACACAAGAATTTTTATAATACATGCAGAAAATTGCAAACATCTGTCATATTGACTTCTTTAGTGTGAACCATAACCAGACATTTCTAATTATACCTTTGCTATGCACACACGGGATACTCCAGTTTTAGTCTCCTTTTGTGTGGTTTATTGTATTACGCAACACAGGACTGAGAGAAAAGAAATGACCTTGCAAAACAGATTCTGTAGAACCTTTCCCCCTCTTTGCCTAGTCTCTGATTATGTCTTTAAGAGTGAAAATTTTAGGTAGCATACTCATTTTACGGCAGTGCCCTTCTAAAGCTTCGGATATCCTTGGCATCCTGAGACTAAGGGAGCACAGCTCCCAATGTGGCTGAGTCTCACACTGCTGCTGGGTGAGGCTGGGGTGCAGAGTCCTTGCTGCGCCTGGGATCCCGTGCTGTGCCTGGATAAATGTACCCGCTAGGCAGGATGTAAAGTCTCTCAGGGTCTGCCTCAGGAATCCATCCCTTGAAGGATAACCGGACTGGGCAGCGTGTAGTCCAGGGCTCCTCCTTATCTCTGGCCCCAGGATTTTACACGTTTTCCACAAGGGAATCATGCATGAGTCAGAGGACCACAAGAGTTCTTTCCCGCCACCCTAACTGGATTCCTTCAGGAAACGGAACCTTAGCGTTCACAGACCGCAGCTGGGGGTCGTCCAGTCCCAGGTAAAAGCAGCATCTTCTGAGTTGGCTGCAGAGCAGCGGGTGCAGCTTTTAGTTGCTGACTAAGCAGAACAGGACTGCAGCCTGCGCCCGCGCCTTTCCAGACCCCTCAAGTGCGTGAAAGAGAAAGGGAACCAGCACGGCCAAAGCCGGAGCTCTTAGAAAGCCCTACCATTTCGAACCTGCAAAGGGAGCAGGGGAAGGAGCCAGGGATCATGTGAGAGCCAAGGAGAGAGACCTTCTACCCCTCCCCCCTTCCTGACCCCTCCTGCCACCCTCTCACCCAGACAGCTGTCCAAATCTTGTAATTCATTCGCTTCCCCCGCCCCGCCTTCCAAATACCACCCCAATCCAGTTTAGCCCCCTGCCTTACCCCGCTGACCTAATAAGGCCATGAACGCTGCGGGAGACCTATATAAAAGTCAGGACTCTTCGGGACTTTGCAGGACAACTGGAGCAAGATAAGGAAGGAGCTGTCCAGCGCTGAGAAACAAGAAGGCGACCATGGCTAAGGAGTGGGGTTATGCCAGCCACAATGGTGAGTGGAACCAGGGTAATCACTACAGTGTTGCCCTTGCATTGTACATGTGTACTGGGAAACGTAGGTATAGGAGTAGGAGTTAACTAGCATTTACAGAGAACTTTCTGGTGTCCCATGCTGCTAGTCCTTTTAACGTGATTCACTGCTTTCCTTTCCACAGAGGAACCTGAAGCTCAGAGACACTCTGTAACCAGTCTAAGGTTTTATGATGTATCTGAGAAATCACTCAGCCCGAAATGAGGTCCGGTTAAACCTTGCTCTGTGAAACTCAGCAGAGAGCACTTGGCTTTTTTGAGCTTGGGATCGCCATACCAATTATTGCTTTGATTATGAGCCAGCCCTCAGCCATGGGCAAGAGAAGAAAGGTATACCCTGAAAGCTAGAAAGTAATGTAAAAAACATGTGATCAATAGGGGATTCATTTCAAAGATGAGTTTTTCAGGCTTCATGGTTCCCAAGCTAGGGGAGGGACTTCATGTACTCTTTGAGCATAGATGAGCAAGGATCTAAATAGATTTGAAATGCAAAGTACTATATATGTTGCTTAATATGAACCCACGACTTTTCTGTAGCCACTCTCTGGCCTATGTGTATTTTGCTGGCTTAGTCCACTGGAAAGAGGCCTTGGGTTGTACTATTAACTAAATAAATTTCTTTCTTTTACTTTCTAGGTCCTGAACACTGGCATGAACTTTATCCAATTGCCAAAGGGGACAATCAGTCACCCATTGAGCTGCATACTAAAGACATCAAGCATGACCCCTCTTTGCAACCCTGGTCAGCATCTTACGATCCTGGCTCTGCTAAGACCATCCTGAATAATGGGAAGACCTGCAGAGTTGTGTTTGATGACACGTATGACAGGTCTAGTAAGTACAGCACTTAGGAAGGGTTATGTGAATGTTTTTAGTATCTATTGGCAAGATGCAATTTGTGACACAGTAACAGAATTATAGGGAAGTGGGAGAAGCTCATTTCTGAAATGGAGATGACATTCGATTTGACTCTAGTTGTAAAGAATTATATTTATGCAATGAAGAAGAATGTCATACCATCTAACTAACTTTGGTCACTCTGTTGCTGAAAAATGGCCATGT